>NC_083446.1:10588740-10596240 GCF_020745735.1 Hemiscyllium ocellatum
CCACACGCTCCCCCCACACACACACACCACACACACCCCACACACACATCCCACACACACCCCCCCACACACACACACCCCACACACACACACAACCCCAACCCCCACACACATACACACCCATATGCACACCATCGACCCACACACACGCACACACATACACACACACACACACACGCACACACAGGTACACACACACGCACACCACACATATATTCACACTCTCACATGCATAGACACGAACAGACACCCCCACACATAATCTTACCCATTCACATAGACACAAGCACACACAGACACACACACACATACACACTCTCACACACATAGACACGAACAGACACACACACACACGCACACCCACACATACTCTCACCCATACACACAGACACACACACACCACCCTCCCAGCTCCTGCCCCCCCATCATTTATTACCATGACCTGCCCTGTTCTGAGTTTTGACTGCCATTAACTTGTTGGAGTCTCTGCAGTTTAACCCCACAGAGCCAAACCTCAACTCATCAGCTGAACCTGTCCTCTGTTCTTTATTCTCCCCCCTCCCCCACCCACAACCTTGCCTTATCCTTTCAATACCTTGAGTCTCTATTCTTTTCTGGGGCCACATTTATAGTCCTCCCTTGAACTGATGTGGCCCACTAGTGCCATCTAGAGGGGTATTTAAGAGCCCCCCCAAATCCCTGCCGGGTGCCGGCGATCTGAAGGAGAAACACAATGTGCTGGAGAAACTCAGCAGGTCGCCTCTATAGAGAAAGGGACAGAGTGAGGTGGAGCCAACATTTCAAATCCAGGTGCCATCTCAAGCTGGTCTCTCCTCCGAGAGGGGGGCATCAGCGAAACCAAAGGGCTTTCGGGAGCAACTGGAGGCCGTTCGGCCCTTCTACCCTGCTCTGCCGTTCATTAGGATCATGGCTGACCATCCGACTCAGTCCCCCGCATTGCCCCTTTCGCCCCAAGAGCTAGATCCGACTCCTTCCTGAAAACCTTCGATGTTTCGGCGCCAACCCCTCTCTGTGGCAGAGAATCCACCCTCCCTCCATCCCCATCCCCCACTCTCTGGGGTGGGGGGAAGACATTTCTCCCCATCTCAGTCTGAAACAGCCCCCACCCCATTAACCTTGGACTGTGACCCCCTTCCCCCCTACCTCCTGTTCTGGGCTCATTCTCTGATCATCGAGAACATCCTTGAGCCTGACTGGTCCTGTTGGAATTTTATGGGTTTCTCGGAGATCCCCCTCCTCGTTCTCCCCAAAACCTCGCCCCCCCCCTCCCTCTCAGTGAGTACAGTCCGAACCCGATCCCGTCTCCGTTCGTATGTCAGTCCCGCCATCCCGGGAATCAGTCTGGGAAACCCTCCCTCCCTCATCAGAACATCCTTCCTCAGACCCTGAGACCCCCAAACTGCTCACAATACTCCAGGGAGTGGTCTCACCCTGTACAGTGGCAGCAGGATCCCTTGGGCCTTGGACAGGGAGTGAGGGGTGTGGTGTGGGCGCAGGTTTTGCACTTCCTGCTGTGGCAGGAGTGGGGTGTGGGCCGGTGGGGGGGGGATATGGACCTGACGAGGGAGTCGTGGAGGGAATGGTCTCTCCGGAACGCTGATAGGGGGCGGGAGGGAAATATATCTTTGGTGGTGGGGTCCGTTTGGAAGTGGCGGAGGATGATGTGTTGTTTGCAGAGGTTGGTGGGGTGGAAGGTGAGGACTAGGGGGGGATTCTGTCCTTGTTGCGTTAGGAAGGGTGGGGTTCAAGGGTGGTGGAATATCATCACCTTCTCTTTTAATCTCCATCCTGTTAACTTGAGTCGCAATTCCTCAAGTTCAAATGCTCTCTCGTTTCACTCAGCTGTGAACTTCCTCTCTCTTTTTCCTCTCTCTCTCTCTCTTTCCTGCTCTCTTTCTCTCTCCCTTTATTCTCTCTCTGTTTGTCAGCCAAGAACCCTCTCTCTCTCTCTCTCTTTTTCCTCCCTCTCTTTCTCTTTCTCTCTCCCTCTCGCTTTCCTCTCTGTCTAACTCCATTTTCCTTCATTGTAATTTACGTTTTTCCCCTAAAGTGTTTGAGAATTCCCTTATAATTCCAGCCTTACTTCATTTCCTAGTTAAACCCAAAACTAACTTATTTGCTAATTCTAAATGCATTGCTTATTCTTTCTTCCTAAACCTTCTTTGAGATTTGAGAATTTGCAAATTTGAGAATCATCTTCAAATCACGGAACGTCTTTAGCAAGTTTAAGAGCTGTTTCTCTCACTTGTAATTTATTCAACCACGAGTCACCGAAATTAAACAAATTGTCTCACCGATATTTTATTTAAAGATCGAAGATATGAACCTGTAAGTGTTTAAATCTGCCGGGACTTTTTGTACACCCAAATCTCTCTAAAACAGTTCAAATCTCAGACTGCAAGCCCCCAAACTGTTATGACATGTTTTAGAACATAGAAGCTCACTGGTTTATGTAAACTAGCTACACCGAAAAGATTTATCCCATGCGGTAATCTGTGAAAATTCGAGAGGCCGAGAACTATTTAAAGTAAAAATGAATAACTTTATTTCTTAAAGTACAACGGAGAATAATTAACGAACAACTATTTACAACTCCTTCCCCAAGCCTATCTTTTACTTGCCCTTCTATAATACTGAAAAATGTGTTGCTGGAAAAGCGCAGCAGGTCAGGCAGCATCCAAAGAGCAGGAGAGTCGGGCATGAGCCCTTCCTCGGGACATTTCATGCCCGAAACGTCGATTCTCCTGCTCCTTGGATGCGGCCTGACCTGCTGCGCTTTTCCAGCAACACATTTTTCAGCTCTGATCTCCAGCATCTGCAGTCCTCACTTTCTCCTCCTAGAATACTGGTCTGATAAACCCCCCTGGACTAAGATTTACTGAAAAATTCATTGTTCAAAACCCGCCAGCAGTGAAATCGTCTCTTTATCTTCCTGAGTAGGTTTGCCTGCCAGGTCGGTGTGGATGCTGTTTTTCTCTCTGGGCAAACTGCTTCCTAAGACAAATACCCCTCAGGGAATTTTCACTCTCAGCCAAACAACCACAGCATCAAAATGGGACCACCGAAAGGGTTCAAAATCACAATAAGAGGTCAAGGTGTGCAAAACTAACAAGGGCCAGGCACCCTCGGCTCCAAGTAGCAACAGTTTGTCAGGTTAGTCACAGAAGCAAACCATGGGGCAGCACGGTGGCTCAGTGGTTAGCACTGCTGCCTCCCAGCGTCAGGGATCCGGGTTCAATCCAACCCTCGGGCGACCGTCCGTGTGGAGTTTGCACATTCTCCCCCCCCACCCCTGTGTCTGTGTGGGGTTTCCTCCAGGTGTTCTGGTTTCCACCCACAGTCCAAAGATGTGCAGGTTAGGGTGGATTGGCCGTGATAAATTGTCCCATAGTGTCCAGGGATGTGCAGGTTAGGGTGGATTGGCCGTGCTAAATTGTCCCATAGTGCCCAAGGATGTGCAGGTTAGGGTGGATTGGCCGTGCTAAATTGTCCCATAGTGAGAAGCGACGTGTAGGTTAGGGTGGATTGGCCGTGCTAAATTGTCCCGTAGTGCCCAGGGATGTGCAGGTTAGGGTGGATTGGCCGTGCTAAATTGTCCCATAGTGCCCAGGGATGTGCAGGTTAGGGTGGATTGGCCGTGCTAAATTGCTCATAGTGTTCAGGGAGGTGTAGGTTAGGGTGGATTAATCAGGGGTAAATGTAGTGTAATAGGGTAGGGGAATGGGTCTGGGTGGGTTACTCTTCAGAGCTCGGTGTTGACTTGCTAGGCCGAAGATCAACTGTGCCTGGAGGATCATCAGCTTGGTGAAGGACGCTCTCTGGGCGGTCCGAAACCTGTTGACCTTCCAGCTGAAGGAGTTGACCCTGACTGAGTGTTGCAGACTGGCACATTCCAAGGTCCAGGACTACGTGTTGAGGGACGCGCTGAAGCTTGGGGCAGCTGCCGCCAAGGCGCGATGGGGAAAGACCACCGTTTAACATCTGCCTGTCTAAAGAAAAGCAGGGGGCCCATGCAGTCATTTGGGCTCTGCTGACGCCTAGCTCAATATGTGAGTGAGAGATGCACAGATCTGTATGTAATAATGATAATTCGGAGCTGTGTATGTAAATGTGGAAATATGAATGGCATTACCTAATGTACAGTGTATCAAATTATTCTATGCATATTTTATGAATAAAGTATATTTTTGAAATTAAAAAAAAGTGGGGATTGTATGAAGCTGAAATGTCTTCAGTGAGGCATACGTCAAGGTGGGATGGGCAGCCAGGTCAGATCACAGGGAATCCAGGGAGCGCTAGCCAATTGGATACAAAATCAGCTTGATGAAGGAACAGTGCCTCAAAACTTTCAAATAAACCTATTGGACTATAACCTGGTGTTGTGTGATTTTGAACTTTGAAAGTAAGAGATGGAGGATGATGGTGGGGGGTTATTTTTGAGACTGGAGGCCTGTGACCAGTGGTGTTTCACAAGGATTGGTGCTAGACCCTCTGTTTGCCGATGACATCAAAGTTGGAGCTGTGGTGGACAGTGAAGAAGGTTACCTCAGAGTGCAAAGGGATCTTAATCAAATGGGCCAATGGGCTGAGGAGTGGCAGATGGAGTTTAATTCCGATAAATGCGAGGTGCTGCATTTTGGGAAAGCAAATCTTAGCAGGACTTATACACTTAATGGTAAGGTCCTAGGGAGTGTTGCTGACCAAAGAGACCTTGGAGTGCAGGTTCATAGCTCCTTGAAATTGGAGTCGCAGGTAGATAGGATAGTGAAGAAGGCGTTTGGTATGCTTTCCTTTCTTGGTCAGAGGATTGGGAACAGGAGTTGGGAGGTCATATTGCAGCTGTACAGGACATTTTTGGAATATTGCATTCAATTCTGGTCTCCCTGCTGTAGGAAAGATATGTTGTTAACCTTCAAAAGATTCCGAAAAGGTTTACAGGGCTGTTGCCAGGGTTAGAGGGTTTGAGCTATAGGGAGAGGCTGAACAGGCTGGGGTTGTTTTCCCTGGAGCGTCGGAGGCTGAGGGGTGATCTTATAGAGGTTTATAAAATGATGAGGGGGCATGGATAGGATAAATAGGCAAAGTCTTTTCCCTGGGGAGGGGGAGTCCAGAGTTAGATAGGTTTAGGGTGAGAGGGGAAAGATATAAGAAGGACCTAAGGGGCAACTTTTTCACACAGAGGGTGGTACGTGTATGGAATGAGCTGCCAGAGGAAGTGGTGGAGGCTGGTACAATGTTTAAAAGGCATCTGGATGGGTATATGAATAGGAAGGGTTTGGAGGGATATGGACCGGGTGCTGGCAGGTGGGACTAGATTTGTTTTATTCATTGATGGGATGAGGACACCACTGACCAAGCCATCATTTCTTACCCATCCCTAATTGCCCAGAGGGCAGTTAAGAGTCGACCACATCGCTGTGGACCTAGAGTCACGTGTAGGCCAGACCAGGTAAAGATGGCAGTCCCCTTTCCTGAAGGACATTAGGTGGGTTTTTCCGACAATCGGCAATGGATTCATGGACATCATTAGACTCTTGTTTCCAGATTTTTATCGAATTCAAATTTCATCATCTGCCAGGGCTGGATTCAATCCTGGGTCCCCAGAACATTCCCTGAGTCTCTGGATGGACAATCCGGTGATAATGCAGCTAGGCCATCACCTCCTAGGTTAATTTGGCTGGCATGGACGAGTCGGACCGAAGGGTCTGTTTATGACACTGAGAGTGCAAACATACCAAGGGCCACATGCTCGTGACTCCATGTAGGAGCTATTTGCCGGATTGGTGACTAAACAGAGTCCAAACCAGCTCGGTAATCCTGGGATTGGTTTTCAACGAGGTCCCCTCTATTCTCTCAATGCCCCCCGAGGGCTCTGTAATGCGTTGCTGTGTCCTATTCTCATGGACTGCCCTGGGAGCCCTCAACATTGACCCCAGGAAGGCTTAAGTTTCAGGTCAGACACGGGTGAGGAGACCTCTTGCCCCATATCCTCGGCCGATGGATCAGTATTCCTCCATGTGGAGCAACACTTGGAGGAAGCAACAAGGGTGACAAAGATACTGTGGGGTGGGGGGGGGGGTGATTTCTGAATCTACCACCAAGAGTGGCTGGGGCTGTTGGCGTCGTCTTCATCCGGTGTGGATCTGATGGGCTGAATGGCCTCTTTAGAGTCAGAGAGGTCTAAAAAGCGTGGAAAATGGCCCTTCAGCCCAACCTGTCCATGCTGTCCAGTTTTCACAATTAATCTAGTCCCCACTCGCCTGGGACTTGACCCATATCCCTCTCAGGAGAAAGTGAGGACGGCAGATGCTGGAGTACCAGAGTTGGAAAGTGTGGTGCTGGAAAAACACAGCCGGCCAGGCAGCATCCGACGGGCAGGAGAATCGACATTTCAGGCATAAGCCCTTCTCCAGCCCTTCTGAAGAAGGGCTTATGCCCGAAACGTCGATTCTCCTGCCCCTCGGGTGCTGCCTGGCCCGCTGTGTTTTTCCAGCACCACGCTTTTCATCCCCCATTTCCCTCCATGCCTAATCCATCCATGATCTGCCCAAATGTTACTTAAATGCCAGAATCATACTCACTTCCACCACTACCTCTCACAGCCCTCACCACCCCTCTAGACCCTTTTGTATCTCTCCCCTCTCACCCTAAATCTATGCCCTCTAGTTTTAGACTCCCTACTCTGTTGGCTGTCTACCTTACAGAGTCATAGAGATGTACAGCACGGAAACAGACCCTTCGGTCCAACCCATCCATGCCAACCAGATATCCCAACCCAATCTAGTCCCACCTGCCAGCACCCGGCCCATATCCCTCCAAACCCTTCCTATTCATTTACCCATCCAGATGCCTCTTAAATGTTGCAATTGTACCACCCTCCACCACTTCCTCTGGCAGCTCATTCCATACCCGTACCACCCCCTGGGTGAAAAAGTTGCCCCTTAGGTCTCTTTTGTATCTTTCCCCTCTCACCCTAAACCTATGCCCCTCTAGTTCTGGACTCCCCGACACTAGGGAAAAGACTTTGCCTATCTACCCTGTCCATGCCCCTCATAATTTCTTGTGATTTTATAAATCTCTATAAGGTCACACCTCAGTCTCTGACGCTCCAGGGGAAAAAAAACTCCCAGCCTATCCAGCCTCTCCCTTACAACTCAAATCCTTCAGCCCAGAAAGAATCCTAGGAAATCTTTACTGCACTCTTTCGATTATCCTTTCTGCTGATGGCCAACCAGAACTGAATGCAGTCCTCCAAGCGTGGCCTCACCAACGTCTGGTACAACTGCAATAAGATGTCCCAACACTTATACTAAGTGCTCTGATCAATGAAAGCAAGCACGCAGAAAGTCTTCCCCACTATCGGGAGTTTAATACAGATAAATGTGAGGTCTTGCATTTTGGAAAGTCAAATCAAGGCAGGAGTTTCCTGGTGAACGTTCAGGCCTTAAGGAGTGTAGTGGGACAGAGGGACCTTGGAGT
>NC_083446.1:10601240-10651240 GCF_020745735.1 Hemiscyllium ocellatum
GGTCAGGCTCACCGGTCTATAGTTCCCTTGCTTGTCTTTACTGCCCTTCTTAAACAGTGGCACCATGTTTGCCAACCTCCAGTCTTCCGGCACCTCACCTGTGACTATCGATGATACAAATATCGCAGCATGAGGCCCAGCAATCACTTCCTAGCTTCCCACAGAGTTCTCGGGTACACCTGATCAGGTCCTGGGGATTTATCTGCCTTTAACCGTTTCAAGACATCCAGCACTTCCTCCTCTGTAATCTGGACAATTTGCAAGATGTCACCATCTATTTCCCTACATTCCCTACAATAACTTCCCTAGATGTACTTCCAGGAATATCGTCCCTCAGTACAGCTGTAATGCTATCCCTTATCAAAAACGCCACTCCCCCTCCTCTCTTGCCTCCCTTTCTATCCTTCCTGCAGTATTTGTATCCTGGAACATTAAGCTGCCAGTCCTGCCCATCCCTGAGCCATGTTTCTGTTATGTTGGATCACTACATTACTACCTTGAGTCTTTAACTAAACCCCTTTCAAACCTTAACCACACACTCACTCACAGAGACACACACACGCACAGAGACACACACACATGCAGAGAGACACTTACACACACACACAGAGACATACACACTTGCACAGATACACATACGCACAGACACACACACACACCCATGCAGACAGACATACACTTAGACACACATGCACAGAGACACACACACACACACACAGAGACACACACACATGCACAGATATACATACACACAGACACACACACACACACACCCATGCATAGGGACACATACACACAGACACACACGCACAGAGGCACACACATATGAACAGAGACACATACACATAGACATACACACACAGACACACAAGCACAGAGAGACACACACGCACAGAGACACACACACACACTCACACGCACACAGCCACACACACACACAGCCACATACACACACACACACGCACACAGCCACACACACACAGCCCCCCCACACACACACAGCCCCCACCCCCCACACACACACGCACACAGCCACACTCACACAGACACACACACACACACACACACACACACACACAGCCATGCACACAAACACACGCAGAGACACACACATGCACACACACAAACACACACAGATGCACAGACACACAGACACACACACACATACACAGACACACACACACATGCACACAGTCACACACACAAACACAGGCAGAGACACACACACAGACACAAACACACACAGATGCACAGACACACACACAAACACACGCAGAGACACACAGACACAAACACACACAGATGCACAGACACACAGACACACACACACACAAAGACACTTGGTCTCACACTCACAGAGACACACATACACATATACACACACATATTCACAAATAGGACAGACAAAAGACAAGCCGTTTGACAAAAACATTACAAATGGAAGCTATATGGAGAGGCAAAATGGTTTCTGCAGATTAAACATCTAGACGATGAGGAATAGAGAGATATCTCTCACAGTTCTTTGTCTGCAGTGCAATTGTTGGTTTCCGATTTCACAGCTGGCCATTTGACCTACGCCTTCTCTCACATCAGAATTCTTTGTTTTACGTCTGTTGCGGCTAAATCACCTCAAGTTACCTTTAAATTGGCTACTTCTTTAGGAATCTCACAGACAATCAAATACTAAAACAATTATTGAAACTTTATTGCAAGTTGCAACCAAAATAAGACCTCTTATTTAAGATTTGGAGGAGCTGGTGTTGGGCTGGGGTGGACAAAGTTAAAATTCACACAACACCAGGTTTTGTCCAACAGGTTTCTTTGGAAGCACTAGCTAGTGTTGTGTGAATTTTAACTCTTAAGTAAGCCTGATAAGTCAACGTGGCTATTACCTAATTATGGTGGAATTTACGGTGTCTGTCTTTCGATGTGTCCACGGTTCGAACCTTGCACAATGCTGTTCTTTGAGAAGTTCTACTGCTAAATTGTTCTAGGCAGAGGCTGAACAGGCTGGGGCTGTTTTCCCTGGAGCGTCGGAGGCTGACAGGTGACCTTATAGAGGTTTATAAAATCATAAGGGAATGGATAGGATAAATAGACAAGGTCTTTTTTCTGGGGAAGGGGAGTCCAGAACTAGAGGACATAGGTTTAGGGTGAGAGGGGAAAGATATAAAAGAGACCTAAGGGGCAACGTTTTCACTCAGAGGGTGGTGCGTGTATGGAATGAGCTGCCAGAGGAAGTGGTGGAGGCTGGTACAATGACAACATTTAAGAGGCATTTGGATGGGTATATGAATAGGAAGGGTTTGGAGGGATATGGGCCGGGTGCTGGCAGGTGGGACTAGATTGGGTTGGGATATCTGGTCAGCATGGACAAGTTGGGCTGAAGGGTCTGTTTCTGTGCTGTACATCTCTATGACTCTATGGTGTTGGATTCTAAACACAGACTTACATCTTTCAGGTCTGTGATGTGATATTACTGATGACTCTTTAGATTCCTCTCAAACAAAATATTGCAAGTCTTATCAGAAGTAGCTTCCTTGTTCATAAGACATAGGAGCAGAAATTAGGCCATTCAGCCCATTGAGCCTGCCCCTCCATTCAATCATGACTGATAAGCTTCTCAAGCACACTCTCCTGCTTTCACTCCATAACCCTTGACACTCAAGAACCTATCTATCTCCATCTTAAATATACTCAATGACCTGGCCTCCACAGCCTTCTGTGGCAGTGAATTCCATAGATTCCCCCCTCTGTGGCTGAAGACGTTTCTCCTTATTTCCATTCTAAAAGGTCTTCCTTTTACTCTTAGCCTGTGCCCTGGGGTCCTTGTCTGTCCTACCAATGGAAACATCTTCCCACATCCACTCTGTCCAGGCCATTTGTATTCTGTAAGTTTCAATTAGATGCCCCCCTCATCCTTCTAACCTCCATCGAGAACAGACCCAGAGTCCCCAAACAGTCTTCATATAGAACATAGAACATAGAAAAAAACAGCGCAGTACAGGCCCTTCGGCCCTCGATGTTGCGCCGATCCAAGCCCACCTGACCTACACTAGCCCACTATCCTCCATATGTCTATCCAATGCCCGTTTAAATGCCCATAAAGAGGGAGAGTCCACCACTGCTACTGGCAGGGCATTCCATGAACTCACGACTCGCTGAGTAAAGAATCTACCCCTAACATCTGTCCTATACCTACCACCCCTTAATTTAAAGCTATGCCCCCTCGTAATATCTGACTCCATACGTGGAAAAAGGTTCTACCTAAACCCCTAATCATCTTGTAGCTTTTCATTGCTGGGACCATTCTCATGAACCTCCTCTGAACCTGCTCCAGACCAGTCCATCCTTCCTGAGATATGGGGCCCAAAACTGCGCACAATATTCCAAATGTGGCCTGACCAGGGCCTTATAGAGCTTCAGAAATACATCCCTGCCTTTATGTTCAAGTCCTCTCAAAGTAAATGCCGTCATTGCTGTCCTAGCTACTGACTCAACCTGCAAGTTTACCTCGAGAAAATCCTGGACCGGAACTCTCAAGTCTCTTTGCATTTCAGATTTCGGAATTTTCTCCCCCTTTTTTAGAAAACAGTCCATGTCTTTATCCTTCCTGCCAAAGTGCATGACCTCACACTTGCCCACGCTGTACTCCATCTGCCACTTCTTATTCCTTATAACATTTGGCGTTGACTGTCTGTTTGAAGACACAGTTTTCCAATGATTCATTCCTTCAGTGCATCTGCAGGGAAGTAATCTATCCCTGTGGCATAACGCAGCCAGTCATTAACGCATAAGGCAGGTGTCAAAGCTGTTTTATTTACATAGCTTTGAAACCTTTCCCTAGACATGGCTAATCATCTTCAACTTCTATTTAAATGTGCCCTTGTCTCTTAATAGTTTATTCCAGAGTTAGGCTACTACTTTCTTTGTGTGATTCTTTCAACAGTTATTAAAGTTACCATGTTCACAGTATCACAAGTCTCTGGGTGGATTTTATTCTGCTACTGGGTGGCACGGTGGCTCAGTGGTTAGCACTGCTGCCTCACGGCGCCAGGGACCTGGGTTCGATTCCAGCCTCAGGCAACTGCCTGTGTGGAGTTTGCACATTTTCCCCGTGTCTGCGTGGGTTTCCTCTGGGTGCTCCGGTTTCCTCCCACAATCCAAAGATGTACAGGTTAGGGTGGATTGGCCGTGCTAAATTGTCCCATAGTGTTAGGTGCATTTGTCAGAGGGAAATGGGTCTGGGTGGGTTACTCTTTGGAGTGTCGGTGTGGACTGGTTGGGCCGAAGGGCCTGTTTCCACACTGTAAGGAATCTGAACAAAAAAATCTAATCTTTTCAGGGAGAGGGAGAGATGTTTTCTGGTTTCAGACTCCCATAGATCTGTAACAAATTGAGGCTGGACCAATCCGGGGGCTGTCATTAGGCAGCTTTTCCTTGACACACAAACCTGACTGGAAAGCCAATATGTCTGAATTGTGTAGTTGCCCCACTGCTCCAAAAGCAACACGGTCTTGTCTAGCTCTGGGGACATCCCACACAATCCCACTTGAAGCCCAAGTTGCGAATGGTCCTGGTGTTTCAGTGCCTGATTTCCATTTTGATTGACTGTCTGGAAGGGATAAGATGGCTGGCTCCCTGATATGCCAATCAGATTAGATTCCCTACGGTGTGGAAACAGGCCCTTTGGCCCAACAAGTCCACGCTAACCGTGGGCGGCACGGTGGCACAGTGGTTAGCACTGCTGCCTCACAGCGCCAGAGACCCGGGTTCAATTCCTGCCTCAGGCGACTGACTGTGTGGAGTTTGCACGTTCTCCCCGTGTCTGTGTGGGTTTCCTCCGGGTGCTCCGGTTTCCTCCCACAGTCCAAAGCTGTGCGGGTCAGGTGAATTGGCCGTGCTAAATTGCCCGTAGTGTTAGGTAAGGGGTATATGTAGGGTTATGGGTGGGTTGCACTTCGGCGGGTCAGTGTGGATTTGTTGGGCCGAAGGGCCTGTTTCCACACTGTAAGTGATCTAACCCTCCAAAGAGTAACCCACCCAAACTCATTTCGCTACATTTACCCCTGACAAATGCACTTAACACTACGGGCAATTTAGCACTGCCAGTTCACCTGAACTGCAACATCTTTGGATTGTGGGAGGAAACCGGAGCACCCGGAGGAAACCCACGCAGACACAGGGAGACTATGCAAACTTCACACAGACCGACGCCCAAAGCTGGGATCGAACCCAGGTCCCTGGCACGGTGAGGCAGCAGTGCTAACCCACTGAGCCACCGTGCCACCCATAATTAAGCCTCAGAGAAGCTGTGAACTTCCTATCCATGCTAGGTTCAGCCTGACCAAGATGGCCCCTCAAATATTAAGACCCTTCTTGGGTTATATATGCCCAAGACAGCCTATCCCTGCTCTGGACAAAAGGGGAATATCATCGATCTTTCGAAAATATGACAGCTTCCTACCCGACATCTAGTGTCCCCATCTCATACATGAGGAATAGACCCATGACTGATTTCCTGTGACCGAACCCAGGTTGATACCACCTGACCGACGGAGGAGCGGGAACTGAGTTATGGTTGCAGTGGTCTGTGGGGAATTCTCCCCCCACCAACCCCGCAGGCCGGGAATTAATGGATTAATTTCTAAGGTCAATTCACACAAATTGAGCCTGTTTCTTTTCCCCCTTCTAGCCTAGGGATCTAACTGACTGCGAGGGGAAGCGAGGGGTTGAGAAAAGGAAACGTTTCCCCCTGAGAGCGGAGGGGTCAATAACAGGCCACATTGGGAGGGGAGTTGAGGAAAGTGTTTTCGCCCAGAGTAGGGTGGGAGGGCAGGCAGCGGGGCGTTAGCTGGAACTCACTGCCAGTTGCTAGAGTCAGAAACCCTCATCACATTTGCAAAGTTTATAGATGTGCATTTGAAACACTCAAGGCAATGAGCCAAGTGTTGGGACGAGGATAGGTAGATGCTTGATAGCCTGCACAGACACGATGGGCCGAAGGGTCCCTTTCTCTGCTGATAAACAATAAATGACTGTATTAGAGTCATAGAGTTATACAATATGGAAACAGACCCTTCGGTCCAACCTGTCCACGCCGACCAGATATCCCAACCCAATCTAGTCCCACCTGCCAGCACCCAGCCCATATCCCTCCAAACCCTTCCTATGCATATACCCATCCAGATGCCTTTTAAATGTCATTGTACCAGCCTCCACCACTTCCTCTGGCAGCTCACTACATACACATACCACCCTCTGTGTGAAAAAGTTGCCCCTTAGGTCTCTTTTATATCTTTCCCCTCTCACCCTAAACCTATGCCCTCTAGTTCTGGACTCCCCCCACCCCAGGGAAAACACTTTGTCTATTTACCCTATCCATGCCCCTCATGATTTTGTAAATCTCTATAAGTCACCCCTCAGCCTCTGACGCTCCAGGGAAAACAGCCCCAGTCGGTTCAGCCTCTCCCTATAGCTCAAACCCTCCAACCCTGACAACATGCTCGCAAATCCTCTCTGAACCCTTTCAAGTTTCACAACATTTTTCCTCTAGTAGGGAGGCTGGAATTGAATGCATTATTCCAGCAGTGGCCTAACCAATGTCCTGTACAGCCGCAACTTGACCTCCCAACTCCTGTACTCAATACTCTGACCAATAAATGAAAGCATACCAAACACCTCCTTCACTATCCTATCTACCTGCGACCCCACTTTCAAGGAGCTATGAACCTGCACTCCAAGGTCTCTTTGTTCAGCAACACTCCCCAGGGCCTTACCATTAAGCGTATACGTCCTGCCCTTCCCACAATGCAACACCTCACATATAAAGAAGTATTGAGGTGGGCACAAGAAATGCCAGGGTATTACAAGGCAAGGGGCCAAGTGCTGGGAACTGGGTTAGGAGTGGCTCCTGCTCCGTGGATGCTGCCTGACCTGCTGCGCTTTTCCAGCAACACATTTTCAGTTCTGATCTCCAGCATCTGCAGTCCTCACTTTCTCCTAGGAGTGACAAGATGTTTCATGACCAGTATGGACACAATGGGCCGAAAGGCCTCACTGCATGTTGTTTAAAAAAAAAGTCTCTGCCACCTAACCAAGCTCTTTAGAATTAGGAAGGGGGCTTTTGATCAGGTATGTGTAGGGAAGATGTTTCCACCATTGCGAGAGAGGCTAGAGGTAGGGGAGGTCAGGGAGAGATTGACATCAGATAATCATTAATAAATCCCATTGAGAATTCAGGGAGAAACGTTCCCAATCAGGGAGGGGAGAAAATAGGGAGCTGATGATCCACCCTAACCTGCACATCCCTGGGCGCTATGGGACAATTTAGCAGGGCCAATCCACCCTAACCTGTACATCCCTGGGCACTATGGGACAATTTAGCACGGCCAATCCACCCTAACTTGCACATCCCTGGGCACTTTAGGGCAATTTAGCACGACCAATCCACCCTAACCAGCACATCCCTGGACACTATGGGGCAACTTAGCATGACCAATCCACCCTAACCTGCACACCCCTGGGCACTATGGGGCAATTTAGCACGGCCAATCCACCCTAACCTGTACATCCCTGGGCACTATGGGACAATTTAGCACGGCCAATCCACCCTAACCTGCACATCCCTGGGTACTATGGGACAATTTAACACGACCAATCCACCCTAACCTGCACATCCCTGGACACTATGGGGCAATTTAGCATGGCCAATCTACCCTAACCTATACATCCCTGGGCACTATGGGACAATTTAGCACAGCCAATCCACCCTAACCTGCACATCCCTGGGCGCCATGGGACAATTTATCACAGCCAATCCATCCTAACCTGCACATCCCTGGACACTATGGGACAATTTAGCATGGCCAATACACCCTAACCTGCACATCCCTGGGCACTATGGGACAATTTAGCACGGCCAATCCACCCTAACCTGCACATCCCTGGGCGCCATGGGACAATTTAGCACGGCCAATCCACCCTAACCTGCACATCCCTGGGCACTATGGGACAATTTAGCATCGCCAATCCACCCTAACCTGCACATTCCTGGGCACTATGGGACAATTTAGCACGGCCAATCCACCCCTAACCTGCACATCCCTGGGCACTATGGGACAATTTAACACGACCAATCCACCCTAACCTGCACATTCCTGGGCACTATGGGACAATTTAGCACGGCCAATCCACCCTAACCTGCACATCTTCGGACTGTGGGAGGAAACCAGAGCACCTGCAGGAAACCCCACACAGACACGGGGAGAATGTGCAAACTCCACACAGACAGTTGCCCGAGGATGGATTCGAACCCAGGTCCCTGGTGCTGTGAAGCAGCAGTGCTAACCACTGAGCCAACGTGCTGCCCTGCGGTTGCTAATTATGAATCCACGTGTCCACGTTTAAGATGGAAACTCCCTAGGTAAACACAGTGCCAGGCAACAAGAGACAAGACAACCATGACCCCTTGACATTCAATGATGTTATTCCACCATTCCCCATTGTCAACATCCTGGGGCTTACCATTGACCAGAAACCCAACTGGACTTGCCATACAAATACAATGGCTACCAGAACAGGTTAGAGACTGGGAACTAATAGGAACAGAGGAGCTAGGGTAGACCACTCAGTCCAAGTCTGATCTACCACGTACCACCCTCTGCCTGAAAACGTTACCCCTCAGATCCCTTTTATATCTTTCCCCTCTCACCTTAAACCTATGCCCCACTAGTTCTGGACTCCCCCACCCCAGGGAAAAGATTATGTCTGTTTACCCTATCCATGCCCCTCATGATTTTGTAAACCTCTATAAGGTCACCCCTCAGCCTCCGATGCTCAAGGGAAAACAGTCCCAGCCTGTTCAGTCTCTCCCTTTAGCTCAAACCCTCCAACCCTGGCAACATCCTTGTAAATCTTTTCTGAACCCTTTCAAGTTTCACAACATCCTTCCGATAGGTAGTAGCCCTCCAGAAGAAGTCTCACCAATGTCTTTTACAACCTTAACATGATGCCCCACCTCCTATACTCAAAGGACTGAACAATGAAGGCCTTATTTACTTCCCTGTATGTATATGATGTAGGTCAGACCAGGTAAGGATTGCAGTTTTCTTCCCTAAAGGACTTTAGTGAGCCAGATGGGTTTTTACTGGACCGTTGACTTTCATGGGCATCATTAGACTCTTAATTTCAGTTTTTGATTTTTAAAAATTGAATTCAGATCACGCCATTTGCCCAGGACAAGATGTCAGCCTTAGCCATTACCTTGAGGTGTAGATAAACAGACCAATAATAATACCACTAAGCCATTGTCTCACCCTTCATAGCCCTCCTTTGCCATATTTTCAAACTTTCCCAATCATCAGGTCCCTTACTATTTCTGGCAACTTTACATGCCCTTTTATTTTAACCTTACACTAACCTTAACTTCCTTTCTTAATCACGGCTGACCAACCGTGTTTCGGGTTTTGGTACTTGGAGGAATATATAGTTGCTGGAAACCATGTAATGATTATTTAAACACCCATGTACCATCTTACTTTTTAATCTGTCTATTCCTGATGAAGGGCTTTTGCCCGAAACGTCGATTTTCCTACTCCTCAGTTGCTGCTGTGCTTTTCCAGTACCACTCTAACCTAGACTTTCCAGCATCTGCAGTCCTTGTTTTTATCTTACTTTTTAATCTATTGTCCCAGTATACCACAGCCCTTCATAGTTTCTTTTGTACAATCTTGAGACCTTAGTTTCAGATTAAGCCACCTCACATTCAAATATAATGTAAAATTCTAGCATATTGTGATCACTCATCCCTAAAGATTCCTTTGTGGTGAAATTATTAATTAGCCCTTTTCTATCATATAATAGTAGATCTAAAGTTCATATCCTTTAGTTGGCTCCTTGATATACTGTCCCAGAAAACCGAGCCTACAGCTATCCAGAAATTCTTCCTCCACAGCTTTAGTGCTCAGTTGGTTTGCCCAGTCTATGTACAGACTGAAGTCGGCATAAATACCATGTTACTCTCGCTACGCTTTCTCTCATCTCTTGAGGTATTCTATGCCCCTCATGACCACTTAAGGTTCGGGGGCTCATAAATAACTCCAATCACTGTCTAATGCCCCTTAGCTCCATCCATTCCCATCTCCTGATTCTGCCTGTACTGGACCCATATTTGTCTGAGCCATTCTCTTCCTTTTTAACCTCCAAGGGCTTTTGTAGTCTCTGTTCACTGGTTTACATCCACATCCTGATCTTTTTTGTCATCCTCTCAGCCCTTCATTCTTAAATCCTCCCAATCCTCATGTTCACTGCCGGCTCTGGCAACTTTATACGTTCCATATTTCCCCCCCCCCCCCCCCTTCGGATAGGTTCTTCCTATATGAATGGAGCCCCTCCATTTTCCTCCTTGCCTGTCCTTCCTGAATATCCTGGAATATTCAGTCCCCAAATCCTGGTCACCTTGCAGTCATGTGTCTGTAACTGCAATCAGACAGACTCATTTACCTCCATTTGTGCTTTTAGGTCATTCACCTTGTTGCATTCAGATACTGGTCCTTTAATTTTGTTTCTTTTTTGACATAATTCTGCATTCTTCCAAACCCACGATTGCCGGCTGATCCACCTCCCCCTAAAAACAGATGCCTGGTAGCCTTTCTGTGACGCCCTTTGTCCCTGGCACCGGGGGAGGTGACACACCTTCCTGGCATCATGTTCCATGCCATGGAAATGCTTGTCAGACCTCCCCCCACCGTCCCCCCCACTGAAATATCCACCATCACTCCTGCCCTTTCACGTCTCTTTCTCCCTTCCCTGTTCATCCTTGGTGATGGAGACTTGTCTCTGGCTGCATTTGCCTTCCACTCGGGATTACAACGTGGCGTGCATGACATACTGTCCCAGAAAACCGAGCCTACAGCTATCCAGAAATTCTCCCTCCACAGCTTTAGCGCTCAATTAATTTGCCCAGTCTATGTACATTCTGAAGTCGGCATAAATACCATGTTACTCTCGCTACGCTTTCTCTCATCTCTTGAGGTATTCTATGCCCCTCATGACCACTTAAGGTTCGGGGGCCCCATAAATAACTCCAATCACTGTCTAATGTCCCTTAGCTCCCTCGAGGGGGGGGTCCTGCACTCCCTGCCTGGCTCTCTGAGCTGGTCTTCCAGTCTCCCCGTTCCTGCCCAGCCTGCTCAGGCCTGATCCAAGGTGCGATTGCTTCCCAAGACAATCTATCCACGCAGGAAGGATCCACATCGTTCCCTATATCCCTTCCAGGTTTTACACCTTCACACGAGAAAAAGAACACGTTATATATTTTAAAATATGCTGAGCAATTACTAATTATCACTTGAGTCTAAAACATTCAATCATTTGCGCCATTCCCATAAGAGCTGAAAATGTGTTGCTGGAAAAGCGCAGCAGGTCAGGCAGCAACCAAGGAGCAGGAGAGTTGACGTTTTGGGCATAAGCCCTTCTTCAGGAATGAGGAAAGTGTGTCCAGCAGGCTAAGATAAAAGGTAGGGGTGAGGGACTTGGGGGAGGGGCGATGGAGATGCGATAGGTTGGAGGAGGTCAAGGTGAGGGTGATAGGCCGGAGTGGGGTGGGGGGCGGAGAGGTCAGGAAGAGGATTGCAGGTTAGGAGGGCGGTGCTGAGTTCGAGGGAATTGACTGAGACAAGGTGGGGGGAGGGGAAATGAGGAAACTGGAGAAATCTGAATTCATTTCTTGTGGTTGGAGGGTTCCCAGGCGGAAGATGAGGCGCTCTTCCTCCAGCCGTCGTGTTGTTATGTTCTGGCGATGGAGGAGTCCAAGGACCTGCATGTCCTTGGTGGAGTGGGAGGGGGAGTTAAAGTGTTGAGCCACGGGGTGGTTGGGTTGGTTGGTCCGGGTGTCCCAGAGGTGTTCCCTGAAACGTTCCGCAAGTAGGCAACGTGGCTGAAGAGCTTCTGTGCAGAGGAGATGACCTGGGGGGTGCAGTGAGAGAGGGACTCACTGCATTCCCATAACTCTGTTTCTATTATAACGACCTTTGGTTGAGGATAGGTTTGAAGCACGCAATGAGCCATGAAAAAAAGTGACTGAAGTTTTATCGAGCTTGGTTTACATTTGGCTGGTCCTGAAAACTGTTTTCTGCACCTTTTGCCTTTATGGTGACTGAATTAGAACTCGAGAATTGACCGATTTTTTAAATTCCCCCCATCATGCAATGCCAAGCGTCCCCCGCCATATCACAGTGGCCTCCCTCGCAAATTCACAGACGTTCCAGTCTCCCAATCTCAGGATCCCACAGCCGGTGACATTTCCTGCAGACGTCAACGAGTTCATACAAACAGCCCGACCAGTCTGCGCTGAACCAATCTGGTCCCACCTGCCCGCTCCTGCCCCGTGTCCCTGCAAACCTTCTTGTACTTGTAAGTGCCCTGTTAAATGTGGGAACTGTGTCCCCTTCCCCAGGAAGTTCATTCCATGCACAGCCCACTCTCCCTGTAAAGAACTTGCCCCTCACTTTCGTTTCTTCTCTCATCTTAAAGGTGTGCCCCCCAGTCTTGAAACCAACCCCTCTCCCCATCCAAGGGTCAGGACACTGATCATTAATCTTACCCGTAGCCCTCAGGATTTTATAAAACTTAATAAAGTTGCTCCAATGAAAAAGGGTCCCAGCCTCTCCCTATAACGCAAACCTCCCGTACTCAGCAACATCCTGATAAATCTCTCGTGAACCCTCTCCAGTTTAATAATCTCCTTCCTGTAAGAGAGAGACCAGAACTACACACAGTACTCCAGAACAGGCCTCACCAATGTCCTGTACAACCCCAGCATGGCATCCCAACTCCTATACTGAGCAATGAAGGTTAGTGGGCCAAACGCCTTCCTAACCACCTTAACTATATGTGATGCAAATTTCAAACATACCTGCACCCCCTCTGTTCTACAACACTTTCCCAGGACCTTACCATTAATTGAAAATGTCCAGCCCCCTGTTGATTCTGCCAAAATGCAATACCTCACATTTATCCACAGCTGCCATTTTTCAGCGCATTGACCCATTTGATCGAGAACCCTTAGAGAGCCGTCTTCACTAACGTGCCACCAATTTTGGTGTCGTCTGCAGATATACCAACCATGCCCTCATCTTGCGCATATCCGGGACGCAGGGTGCCACCATGACTTCCCACGCACCTCGGAACGTGCATTCCTCTTGGCCGAGCTGACCTGCCGTAACTTCAGAAACAATCCACTCGGACCAGAATAAACGGAAGGGGGGAAACTGGAGGCTGAGATAGAGGTAGAGAAAAGGGGCCTCTCCTTCCCCTCTCCAACGATTGGCGTTACTCACAACGCTCCTCATTCACACTCTGCACAGATGAGGCGCCGCTGTGGAGTCATCTATTGATTTGGCCTGAAAAAAACATTCAAAGCTTCGGAAAATCTATGGATACTTTTATTTACATCGTTTTTCTAACCAACCTGTTCAGGGATGTCACTACATATCTCTGGAGCAGGTGGGACTTGATCACAGGCCTCCTAGTCCAGAAGGAGGGACACTATCAGCGCACCACAAACCCCCTTTGTAACTTGGAGTTAGCCATGACAAATGCAGGCTTACAGGGATAGGGCAGGGAGCTGACCCTGGTTAGGATGCTCGTCAGAGGGTCAGTGTGGTCCCGATGGGCCAAATGGCCTGTTTCCACACTGTAGGGATTCTGTGAGTGCACGAACATGATCGAGAGGGGCTAAACGTTGTTTCTCTGGGCTGCGTGTTTGAGGGGGATCTTAACACTGTGCTGTGGGGACAGAAATTAAATCCACGCCTCGTTTTCTTTCTCGGGCTGGCCTGACAACTCAAGTCTGATTAAGGACAGAGGCAAGACAGAGGAAACCTAAAAAGACTGGCACTAGGCTACAGTTGCCTAGCGATGAGCGTTTACTAAAATCGACCCGTTGCAATGCTGTTTTCATCATGGGCTCTGGGAGCTGACATCTGTCATCACAAACACAACCCGCTCAATCTCATTTCAAATAGGGAAACGACATCGCAACGAATAATTCCTGCACTGATCAAAATTAAAGGCATGCACGTTGGAGAGGGTGTTAATCCATTCCGGCCAGTAGCTACTGCCCATCCTAATTGCAACAAGTCACGAGTGACCCCGTTGCCAAGGGGATGGAGTAGGCCCAGACCAGGTAAAGATGGCAGTTTGCCTCCCTCAGTGAACCAGATGGGGATTTTCCAACAATGGGATCATGGTCATCATTAGACTATTAATCCCAGGTTTCTGTTGAATTCAAATTCTGTTGCGGTGGGATTCAAATTCAGGTCCTCAGAATATTACCGGGCTCTCTGGATTAACATCCCAACGAAAATACCAGAAGGCCAACACCTTCCATCGAGGCATATCTGTCTGGCTGTTTGTACCAGGGAGTGAGGTCATGACTGTGCCCCGGGATGTTTCCACATATTGACGTGCAAACTTGATATTCAACATCGAAAATTTATTCAAACCCCTCGATTACACTCCAGTCTATAACTCACTCCCAGTTAGCTGTTATTCTACATATAAAGCACTCCAAAACCCTCAGTTAGATCCCAGTCGGTGACTCACTCCCAGTTAGCTGTTATTCTGTATATAAACGACCATGAGCCCCTCAATCAGATTCCAGTCTGTAACTCACTCCCAGGTATCTGTTATTCTATATATGAACCACCCTGAACCCCTCAGTTAGATTCCAGTCTGTAACTCACTCCCAGGTATCTGTTATTCTCTATATAAACCACCCTGAACCCCTCAGTTAGATTCCAGTCTGTAACTCACTCCCAGGTATCTGTTATTCTATATATAAACTACCCTGAACCCCTCAGTTAGATTCCAGTCTGTAACTCACTCCCAGGTATCTGTTATTCTACATATAAACTACCCTGAACCCCTCAGTTAGATTCCAGTCTGTAACTCACTCCCAGGTATCTATTATTCTATATATAAACCACCCAACACCTCTGGGCCGCCCGAACCAACCAACCCAATCACCCCGTGGCTCAACACTTTAACTCCCCCTCCCACTCCACCGAGGACATGCAGGTCCTTGGACTCCTCCACCGGCAGAACACAACTACACGACGGCTGGAGGAGGAGCGCCTCATCTTCCGCCTGGGAACCCTCCAACCACAAGGTATGAATTCAGATTTCTCCAGCTTCCTCATTTCCCCTCCCCCCACCTTGTCTCAGTCGGTTCCCTCAACTCAGCACCGCCCTCCTAACCTGCAATCCTCTTCCTGACCTCTCCGCCCCCACCCCACTCCGGCCTATCACCCTCACCTTGACCTCCTTCCACCTATCCCACCTCCATCGCCCCTCCCCCTAGTCCCTCCTCCCTACCTTTTATCTCAGCCGGCTTGGCTCTCTCTCTCTTATTCCTGATGAAGGGCTTATGCTCGAAACGTCGAATTCTCTATTCCTGAGATGCTGCCTGGCCTGCTGTGCTTTGACCAGCAACACATTTGCAGCTGTGATCTCCAGCATCTGCAGACCTCATTTTTTATTCTATATATAAACCACCCTGAACCCCTCAGTTAGATTCCAGTCTGTAACTCACTCCCAGGTATCTGTTATTCTATATATAAACCACCCTGAACCCTTCAGTTAGATTCCAGTCTCTAACTCACTCCCAGGTATCTGTTATTCTATATATAAACCACCCTAACCCCTCAGTTAGATTCCAGTCTGTAACTCACTCCCAGGTATCTGTTATTCTCTATATAAACCACCCTGAACCCTTCAGTTAGATTCCAGTCTGTAACTCACTCCCAGGTATCTGTTATTCTCTATATAAACCACCCTGAACCCTTCAGTTAGATTCCAGTCTGTAACTCACTCCCAGGTATCTGTTATTCTATATATAAACCACCCCGAACCCCTCAGTTAGATTCCAGTCTGTAACTCACTCCCAGGTATCTGTTATTCTATATATAAACCACCCCGAACCCCTCAGTTAGATTCCAGTCTGTAACTCACTCCCAGGTATCTGTTATTCTATATATAAACCACCCCGAACCCCTTAGTTAGATTCCAGTCTGTAACTCACTCCCAGGTATCTGTTATTCTATATATAAACCACCCTGAAACCTTCAGTTAGATTCCAGTCTGTAACTCATTCCCAGGTATCTGTTATTCTGTATATAAACCACCCTGAAACCCTTAGTTAGATTCCAGTCTGTAACTCATTCCCAGGTATCTGTTATTCTATATATAAACAACCCCCAAACCCCTCAGTTAGATTCCTATCTGTAACTCACTCCCAGGTATCTGTTATTCTCTATATAAACCACCCTGAACCCCTCAGTTAGATTCCAGTCTGTAACTCACTCCCAGGTATCTGTTATTCTATATATTAACCACTCCGAACCCCTGAGTTAGATTCTAGTCTGTAACTCACTCCCAGGTATCTGTTATTCTATATATAAACAACCCCCAAACCCCTCAGTTAGATTCCTATCTGTAACTCACTCCCAGGTATCTGTTATTCTATATATAAACCACCCCTGAACCCCTCAGTTAGATTCCAGTCTGTAACTCACTCCCAGGTATCTGTTATTCTATATATAAACAACCCCCAAACCCCTCAGTTAGATTCCTATCTGTAACTCACTCCCAGGTATCTGTTATTCTATATATAAACCACCCCTGAACCCCTCAGTTAGATTCCAGTCTGTAACTCACTCCCAGGTATCTGTTATTCTATATATAAACCACCCCAACCCCTCAGTTAGATTCCAGTCTGTAACTCACTCCCAGGTATCTGTAATTCTATATATAAACCACCCTGAACCCCTCAGTTAGATTCCAGTCTGTAACTCACTCCCAGGTATCTGTTATTCTATATATAAACCACCCCAACCCCTCAGTTAGATTCCAGTCTGTAACTCATTCCCAGATATCTGTTATTCTATGTATAAACCTTCCTGCACTACTCAATTAGATTCCAGTCTGTATCTCACTCCCGAACATCTGTTATTCTCTGTATAAAAAACACCCCCAACCCCTCCATTAGACTCCAATCTATAACCACTATAGGCTTTAACCTCAGATCAGCTCTGAATGGTGTGGTGTTGCTGGAACACCTCTGTCCTCTTGTGGTTCTTGAAGGAATTGTCAGTGCACAGAGCCAGGTTAGTTTTTGTGAAAATGTTCCTGTCAGCCCAGTTGGAAGCTGATCCCAAGTGGGACAATGAGTCAGTGGTGTTCAAAATGTCTTTCAGATTCGTGACTCCTCCTCAGTACGTTTCTGTTTCTCCCTTTGGACCCCTACAATACAGAAAGAGGCCATTTGGCCCCACTATGCTAGTTGATATTTTGAAAGGGCTACTGTTTTTAGTCTTCATGTGCAGTTGAGTTTCTGGTCAATGGTAACTCCCAGGATGTTGGTAATGGGGAATTCAGTGATGGTGACGACATTGAGTGTTAAGAGTAGATGGAGACCATTTGACGGAGATGATTTCTGTCTGGAATGAATGTGGCAGGAGAAGGACTGTGGGAGACTCACTCCCAGGTATCTGTTATTCTATATATAAACCACCCTGAACCCCTCAGTTAGATTCCAGTCTGTAACTCACTCCCAGGTATCTGTTATTCTATATATAAACCACTCTGAACCCCTCAGTTAGATTCCAGTCTGTAACTCACGCCCAGGTATCTATTATTCTATATATAAACCACCCCTGAACCCCTCAGTTAGATTCCAGTCTGTAACTCACTCCCAGGTATCTGTTATTCTATATATGAACCACCCTGAACCCCTCAGTTAGATTCCAGTCTGTAACTCACTCTCAGATATCTGTTATTCTATATATAAACCACCCCTGTACTCCTCAGTACAGGGAGATAGACAAATCCTTTGGACAAATCCCCCCCCTCAACCTCTTGAGCAGCACTGAAAACAGAAACATGCGGCTGAAGCTTTTCACCTTGCACTCATCGGGACGTATGCAAGAACACCAAATTTCAACCTCTCGTGACAGATGACACCTGAAGGAAGAAAGAGCAGTGATTGGTTTGTGTCTGAGGCATGCTGTGGGATTTCTAAGCTCCCCGAGTTAACCACGAATGAGATGCTGCCTTGAGATTCTGCCTTCCATAGAATCCAGAAATGTGGTATCTGAGTTTTAGTGCTGGTGTGATGCCGGATATATCGGCGCGCATGATCAGGTGGTTGGCTGTCACAAACAGCCTTCTTCTCTAACTGTTCAAACTAGACACTACCTCAACCAACCTACCCCTGGCAAAATACGAAACAATACATCGATTGCTGGACACGGCAAACATGAGCAGCCAATCTCTTACCATCGGTGAAACTCACAACATCTGGGCTCATTTGCATTTGCTGCAATGAACATACATTCATGAGCAGGGACCAATCCTTTGCAAACAAAAGGTATAGATTCGGGCCTTGTGCTCTTTTAACATTGACCAGAAGCAAGCAGGACAAATAGTTCCCCGTCATATTCATCTCGGTCACCAATCAGCGTCCCTTTTCCAAGGCAGTATAAATTGCTGTTCCCTCCCTGTATTTGTCCTGAATTTCTGCGAGACCATCACAGCTTCAGTGGAAAGCACAGGAACACTCTGGTACGCAACCTACATTTGTATGGTGCCTTCAGCACGGTTAAATATCTGCAAATGCTTGAGAGCACTGCTCTGAAATGGAGGTTTGAAGGTCTGTAATGTAGGAGGAGAACTGGCAAGACAGGGCCGGCTAGGGAGGAGAGCTCAGGGATCCTGGCAGCTAAAGGCATGGATGCCAAAGGAGGATAGATGGGAATTAAGGGATGCACTGTGTGCTCATCGCAAAAATCACAGCCGAACACCAACATACTCTCATACATCACAGAAACAGAGCCTTCGGTCCAACTCATCTGCACTGACCAGCTATCCGGCACTCACCTAACCCCATTTCCCACCATCCGGCCCATTTCCCTCGAAATTGAATTGAATTGATTGTCCCGTGTACCGGGGCACAGTGAAAAGCTTTGTCTTGTGAGCAATCCAGGCAGGTCACAGAGTTAAGTCGCACAGATAAGTCAATAATAGGTAAACAGCGACATAAACAAAAACACAGGGACAGGCGAATGTTTGTGAGCCTAACAACAGGAGGGTAGAAATTGTTACAAAACTGGCTGGTGTGTGTGTGTGTGTGTGTGTGTGTGTGTGTGTGTGTGTGTGTGTGTGTGTGTGTGTGTGTGTGTGTGTGTGTGTTCAGGCTTCTGTACCCTCTCCCCGATGGTACACGTTGTAGAAAAACATTCCCAGGGTGGGATGGGTCTTTGAGAATGCTGGCGACCTTTCCTTGACCCTGGGAGATGGACTCTATCGACGGGAGGTTGGTCTTTGTGATTGTCCGGGCCGAGTTCCCCACTCTCTGTAACCGTCTCCGATCTTGAGTGGGACAGTTGCCGTACCAGGGAGTGATACATCAACACAGAACGCTCTCGATGGCGCACCGATAAAAGTTGGCAAGGGTATCCGCCATCATGGCACATTTCCTCAGCTGCCTGAGGAAGGAGAGACGTTGTTGGGCCTTTGTAACTGGTGCGTCCACATGAAGTGTCCAAGGAAGCCTGTTGTGGATGACCACTCCCAGGACCCTCCACTCATACCCATCCAGCTGCCTTTTAAATGTTGCAGTTGTGCCAGCCGCCACCACTTCCTCTGGCAGCTCATTCCATACACACACCACCCTCTTTTATATCTTTCCCCTGTCACCCTAAACCTATGCCCCTCTAGTTCTGGACTCCCCGACCCCAGGGAAAAGACTTTGTCTATTTATCCTATCCATGCCCCTATCCATGATTTTATAAACCTCTATAAGGTCACCCCTCAGCCTCCGACACTCCAGGGAAAACAGCCCCAGCCTGTTCAGCCTCTCCCTGTAGCTCATACTCTCCAACCCTGGCAACATCCTTGTAAATCTTATTCTGAACCCTTTCAAATTTCACAACATCTTTCCGATAGGACACAGACCAGAATTGCACACAATATTCCAACAGTGGCCTAACCAATGTCCTGTACAGCCACAACATGACCTCCCAACTCCTGTACTCAATACTCTGATCAATAAAGGAAAGCATACCAAACGCCTTAGTCACTATCCTATCTACCTGCGACTCCACTTTCAAAGGTCTCTTTGTTCAGCAACACTCCCTAAGCCCTGCCCTGATTTGCCTTTCCAAAATGCGGCACCTCACATTTACTCACATTCATTCACAGACTTAGACACAGACACACACACACACACACACAGACACTCTCATGTGCACTCACACACACAGACACACACATACACACACACAGACACACACATACACACACAGACAGACAGACAGACACACACACACCCCACAGACACACACACCCCACACACACACACACACCCCACACACACACACCCCACACACACACCCCACACACACACATGCATCCTCAGTTTCCCTTTTTAAAGGTAAACACATTCATTCACTGTTACTGTGAGAGGGTACGTGTTTGAAGTTAGTGTGCCAGGTGGGTAAGGATTGGAGTGCTGGTACCGAGATTGGCAGGTACATAGTGTGCCAGGTGGGTAAGGATACGAGTGCTGGTACCGAGATTGGCAGGTACATAGTGTGCCAGGTGGGTAAGGATACGAGTGCTGGTACCGAGATTGGCAGGTACATAGTGTGCCAGGTGGGTAAGGATTGGAGTGCCGGTACCGAGATTGGCAGGTACATAGTGTGCCAGGTGGGTAAGGATTGGAGTGCCGGTACCGAGATTGGCAGGTACATAGTGTGCCAGGTGGGTAAGGATTGGAGTGCTGGTACCAGGATTGGCAGGTACATGGAGTGCCTGGTGGGTAAAATGCCCGGTGGTTGGGAGTAAGGTACCTGATAGGTTTTCTGTCGGTGAACAGAGGTTAGGGTGCCAGGTGAGTAAGGGGACAGGTAGGTATGATGGTAGGTGAAAAGGGCTTAAGGCACTGGGCATGTCAGATGTCAAGTGGGGAGGATACCGCGTAGTTATAGTGCCAGGTCTCTGCTTCTGTCTTACTGTGTGTAAGAGTGTGTGTGCCTGTTTGTGTGTGTGTGTGTGTTCATGTGTTTTTGAGTGTGTATGTGTTTGTGTGCGTTTGAGTGTGTATGTGTGTCTGTCTGTGTGTGTGCGAGTCTGAGATGTGCGTATGAGTATAGGTGTGAGTGTGCATGTTAGTGTGTGCATGTGAGAATGTGTGTGTGTGAGTGTGCGTATGTGTGTTTGAATGTGTGTGTGTGTGAGAGTGTGTGTTTGAATGTGTGTGTGTGTGTGTGTCTGTGTGTGTGTGTGTGTGTGTGGGGTGTGTGTGTGTGTGTGCGCGTGTGGGAGTGGAGGTGGGGGAGGCGTAGTGGCCTGGTTTTAATTCCCTGGATTTGTCCGCTTCACGTGGACCCTGTCAAAGTAAAGGTTGCCCTCCACGTTTCTGATGGAGTCCCCACCGGGATTTTCTGTCAGAAATGTGGATATAGAATGTCAATTCCTGATATTCCTCAGAAACCCCAGCCCGTGAATTTATTACTTTAACCAATCGGATCGGGGGTGGGTTTAATCGCTTGGGTGGGACCGCACTGACCGAAGCGTGAGGGACAGGCAGCCAAGGCACCTGCAGACCCACCCCCTCCTGCCCACGCCCCCTCCCCAAGAACACCCTCCATCCCCTTATGAAAGATTGGCACGTTGTACAGGGGGGCGATTGTACAGGCGGCTCCCTAGTACCAGACCCACTGGTACAGGCGGCTCACTGGGACTACGACGTTTATAGGACAGTAAGATAAGAGCTGAGGAGGCCATGCTGCCCCTCGGTCCTGCTGCCCCATTCGATGAAATCGCGGCCGACCTGACGGCCCTCAACCCCACTTTCCTGCCTTTTCTACCCGATCCCCGCGTCCCGTTAAAAATCTGCCTCAGCCTTGAATATCCAGAAGTGACCCAGATAGCACTCTGAGGCAAAATAAATTCCACAGATTCACTCCGAGAGAAGAAATTCCTCCCCATCTCTGTCCTCAGTGGTTAGCACTGCTGCCTCATGGCACCAGGGACCCAGGTTTGACCCCAGCCTCGGGTTACTGTCCATGTGGACTCTTCACATTCGCCTCCGTGTCTGTGTGGGGGGAGGTTAGGGTGGATTAGCCGTGCTAAATTGTCCCATAGTGCCCAGGGATGTGCAGGTTAGGGTGGATTGGCCGTGCTAAATTGTCCCATAGTGCCCAGGGATGTGCAGGTTAGGGTGGATTGGCCGTGCTAAATTGTCCCATAGTGGCCAGGGATGTTCAGGTTAGGGTGGATTGGCCGTGCTAAATTGTCCCATAGTGTCCAGGGATGTGCAGGTTAGGGTGGATTGGCCGTGCTAAATTGTCCCATAGTGCCCAGGGATGTTCAGGTTAGGGTGGATTGGCCGTGCTAAATTGTCCCATAGTCCCCAGGGATGTGCAGGTTAGGGTGGATTGGCCGTGCTAAATTGCCCCATAGTGTCCAGGGATGTGCAGGTTAGGGTGGATTGGCCATGCTAAATTGTCCCATAGTGCCCAGGGATGTGCAGGTTAGTGTGGATTGGCCGTGCTAAATTGTCCCATAGTGCCCAGAGATGTGCAGGTTAGGGTGGATTGGTCGTGCTAAATTGTCCATAGTCCCCAGGGATGTACAGGTTAGGGTGGATTGGCCATGCTAAATTACCCAATAATGCCCAGTGATGTGTAGGTTAGGGAGGATAGGCCATGCTGAATTGCCCGTTATTGCCCTGGGATGTGTAGGTTTGGGTGGATTGGCCATGATGAATTACCCATAGTGCTCAGGGATGTGCAGGTGGGTTGGATTGGCCATGCTAAATTGTCCCATAGTGTCCTGGAATGAGCTAAATTGTCCCATAGTGCCCATGGATGTACAGGTTAGGGTGGATTGGCGATGCTAAATTACCCATAGTGCCCAGGGATGTGCAGGTTAGGGTGGATTGGCCGTGCTAAATTGTCCCATAGTGTCCTGGAATGAGCTAAATTGTCCCATAGTGCCCATGGATGTACAGGTTAGGGTGGATTGGCGATGCTAAATTACCCATAGTGCCCAGGGATGTGCAGGTTAGGGTGGATTGGCCGTGCTAAATTGCCCCATAGTACCCAGGGATGTGCAGGTTAGGGTGGATTGGTCGTGCTAAGTTATCCACCGTTCCCAGGGATATGCAGATTAGTGTGGATTGGCCGTGCTAAATTGCCCAATAGTGCACAGGGATGTGTAGTTCTGGGTGGATTGGCTTTGCTAAATTACCCACAGTGCTCAGGGATGTGCAGGTTAGGGTGGATTGGCCGTGCTAATTTGTCCCATAGTGCCTAGGGATGTGCAGGTTAAGGTGGAGTGGCCGTGTTAATTGTCCCATACTGCCCAGGGATGTGCAGGTTAGGATAGATAGGCCGTGCTAAATTGCCCCATAGTGCCCAGGGATGTTCAGGTTAGGATGGATTAGCCGTGCTAAATTGTCCATAGTGCCCAGGGATGTGCAGGTTAGGGTGGATTGGCCGTGCTAAATTGTCCCATTGTGGCCAGGGCTGTGCAGGTTAGGGTGGATTGGCCGTGCTAAATTACCCATAGTGCCCAGGGATGTGCAGGTTAGGTTGTATTGGCCGTGCTAAATTGTCCCATAGTACCCAGGGATGTGTAGGTTAGGGTGGATTGGCCGTGCTAAATTGTCCCATAGTGCCCAGGGATGTGCAGGTTAGAGTGGATTGGTCATGCTAAATTGCCCATAGTGGCGAGGGATATGCAGGTTAGGGTGGATTGGCTGTGCTAAATTGTCCCATAGTGTCCTGGGATATGCAGGTTAGGGTGAATTCACCATGCTAAATTGTCCCATAGTATCCAGGGATGTGCAGATTAGGGTGGATTGGCCGTGCTAAATTGTCCCATAGTGCTCAGGGATATGCAGGTGGGTTGGCTTGGCCATGCTAAATTGTCCCATAGTACCCAGGGATATGCAGGTTAGGGTGGATTGGCCTTGCTAAATTGTCCCATAGTGCCCAGTGATGTGCGGATTAGGGTCGATTGGTCGTGCTAAATTGTCCATAGTCCCCAGGGATGTACAGGTTAGGGTGGATTGGCCATGCTAAATTGCCCGTTATTGCACTGGGATGTGGAGGTTTGGGTGGATTGGCCATGATAAATTACCCATAGGGCTCAGGGATGTGCAGGTGGGTTGGATTGGCCGTGCTAAATTGTCCCATAGTGCCCATGGATGTGCAGGTTAGGGTGGATTGGCGATGCTAAATTACCCATAGTGCCCAGGGATGTGCTGGTTAGGGTGGATTGGCCGAGATAATTTGTCCCATAGTGTCCAGGGATGTGCAGGTTAGGATGGATTGTCCGTGCTAAATTGTCCCATAATGCTCAGGGATGTGCAGGTTAGGATGAATTGGCCGTGCTAAATTGTCCCATAGTGTCCAGGGATGTGCAGGTTAGGGTGGATTGGCCGTGCTAAGTTGTCCCATAGTGCCCAGGGATGTGCAGTGTTAGAATGGATTGGCTGTACTAAATTGTCCCATAGTGCCCAGTGATGTGCAGGTTAGTGTGGATTGGCCATGCTAAATTGTCCTATAGTGCACAGGGATGTGCAGGTTAGGGTGGATTGGCCATGCTAAATTGCCCCATAGTGTCCAGGGATGTGCAGGTTAGGATGGATTGGCCGTGCTAAATTGTCCCATAGTGTCCAGGGATGTGCAGGTTAGGGTGGATTGGCCGTGCTAAATTGTCCCATAGTGCCCAGGGATGTTCAGGTTAGGGTGGATTGGCCGTGCTAAATTGTCCCATAGTCCCCAGGGATGTGCAGGTTAGTGTGGATTCGCCATGCTAAATTGCCCCATAGTGTCCAGGGATGTGCAGGTTAGGGTGGATTGGCCATGCGAAATTGTCCCATAGTGCCCAGGGATGTGCAGGTTAGTGTGGATTGGCCGTGCTAAATTGTCCCATAGTGCCCAGGGATGTGCAGGTTAGGGTGGATTGGCCATGCTAAATTGTCCCATAGTGCCCAGGGATGTGCAGGTTAGTGTGGATTGGCCGTGCTAAATTGTCCCATAGTGCCCAGGGATGTGCAGGTTAGTGTGGATTGGCCGTGCTAAATTGTCCCATAGTGTCCAGGGATGTGCAGGTTAGGGTGGATAGGCCGTGCTAAACCGCCCAATAGTGTCCAGGGATGTGCAGGTTAGGGTGGATTTGCCGTGCTAAATTGTCCCATAATGCTCAAGGATGTGCAGGGTAGGATGGATTGACCGTGCTAAATTGCCCCATAGTGCCCAGGGATGCGCAGGTTAGGATGGATTGGCTGTGCTAAATTTCCCCATAGTGACCAGGGATGTGCAGGTTAGGGTGGATTGGCCGTGCTAAATTGTCCCATAGTGCCCAGGGATGTTCAGGTTAGGGTGGATTGGCTGTGCTAAATTGTCCCATAGTGTCCAGGGATGTACAGGTTAGGGTGGATTGGCTGTGCTAAATTGTCCCATCATGTCCAGGGATGTGCAGGTTAGGATGGATTGGCCATGCTAAATTTTCCCATAGTGCCCAGGGATGTGCAGGTTAGGGTGGATTGGCCGTACTAAATTGTCCCATAGTGCCCAGTGATGTGCAGGTTAGTGTGGATTGGCCGTGCTAAATTACCCATAGTGCCCAGGGATGTGCAGGTTAGGGTGGATTGGCCGTGCTAAATTGCCCCATAGTGCCCAGGGATGCGCAGGGTAGGATGGATTGGCCATGCTAAATTACCCATAGTGCCCAGTGGTGTGCAGGTTAGGGTGGACGTGCTAAATTGTCTCATAGTGTCCAGGGATCAGCAGGTTAGGGTGGATTGGCCGTGCTAAATTGTCCCATAGTGTCCAGGGATCAGCAGGTTAGGGTGGATTGGCCGTGCTAAATTGTCGCATAGTGCCCAGGGATGTGCAGGCTAGGGTGGATTGGCCGTGCTAAATTGTCCCATAGTGCTCAGGGATGTGCGGATTAGGGTGGATTGGTCGCGCTAAATTGTCCAATATCCCCAGGGATGTGCAGGTTAGTGTGGATTGGCCATGCTAAATTGCCCCATAGTGTCCAGGGATGTGCAGGTTAGGGTGGATTGGCCGTGCTAAATTGTCCCATAGTGCCCAGAGATGTGCAGGTTAGGGTGGATTGGTCGTGCTAAATTGTCCATAGTCCCCAGGGATGTACAGGTTAGGGTAGATTGGCCATGCTAAATTACCCAGTAATGTGTAGGTTAGGGAGGATAGGCCATGCTGAATTGCCCGTTATTGCCCTGGGATGTGGAGGTTTGGGTGGATTGGCCATGATAAATTACCCATAGTGCTCAGGGATGTGCAGGTGGGTTGGATTGTCCATGCTAAATTGTCCCATAGTCTCCTGGAATGAGCTAAATTGTCCCAGAGTGCCCATGGATGTGCAGGTTAGGGTGGATTGGCGATGCTAAATTACCCATCGTGCCCAGGGATGTGCAGGTTAGGGTGGATTGGCCGTGCTAAATTGCCCTATAGTACCCAGGGATGTGCAGGTTAGGGTGGATTGGTCGTGCTAAGTTATCCACCGTTCCCAGGGATATGCAGATTAGTGTGGATTGGCCGTGCTAAATTGCCCAATAGTTCCCAGGGATGTGTAGTTCTGGGTGGATTGGCTTTGCTAATTTGTCCCATAGTGCCCAGGGATGTGCAGGTTAGGGTGGATTGGCCGTGCTAAATTGTCCCGTTGTGCTCAGGGATGTGCGGATTAGGGTGGATTGGTCGCGCTAAATTGTCCATAGTCCCCAGGGATGTGCAGGTTAGGGTGGATTGGCCATGCTAAATTACCCAATAGTGCCCAGTGATGTGCAGGTTAGGGAGGATAGGCCGTGCTAAATTGCCTCTTATTGCCCTGGGATGTGTAGGTTTGGGTGGATTGGCCATGATAAATTACCCATAGTGCTCAGGGATGTGTAATTCAGGGTGGATTGGCCATGCTAAAAAACCCATAGTACCCAGGGGTGTGCAGGTTAGGGTGGATTGGCCCGTGCTAAATTGTCTCATAGTGTCCAGGGATCTGCAGGTTAGGGTGAATTGGTTGTGTTAAATTGTCCCATAGTGCCCAGGGATGTGCTGGTTAGGGTGGATTGGCCATGCTAAATTGTCTCATAGTGTCCAGGGATGTGCAGGGTAGGGTGGATTGGCCCTGCTAAATTGTCCCGTAGTGCCCAGTGATGTGCGGATTAGGGTCGATTGGTCGTGCTAAATTGTCCATAGTCCCCAGGGATGTACAGGTTAGGGTGGATTGGCCATGCTAAATTACCCAATAATGCCCAGTGATGTGTAGGTTAGAGAGGATAGGCCATGCTGAATTGCCCGTTATTGCCCTGGGATGTGGAGGTTTGGGTGGATTGGCCATGATAAATTACCCATAGTGCTCAGGGATGTGCAGGTGGGTTGGATTGGCCGTGCTAAATTGTCCCATAGTGTCCTGGAATATGCTAAATTGTCCCATAGTGCCCATGGATGTGCAGGTTAGGGTGGATTGGCGATGCTAAATTACCCATAGTGCCGAGGGATGTGCAGGTTAGGGTGGATTGGCCGTGATAATTTGTCCCATAGTGCCCAGGGATGTGCAGGTTAGGATGGATTTCCGTGCTAAATTGTCCCATAATGCTCAGGGATGTGCAGGTGAGGATGAATTGGCCGTGCTAAATTGTCCCATAGTGTCCAGGGATGTACAGGTTAGGGTGGATTGGCCGTGCTAAATTGTCCCATCATGTCCAGGGATGTGCAGGTTAGGGTGGATTGGCCGTGCTAAGTTGTCCCATAGTGCCCAGGGATGTGCAGTGTTAGGGTGGATCAGCCGTGCTAAGTTGTCCCATAGTGCCCAGGGATGTGCAGTGTTAGGGTGGATTGGTCGTGCTAAATTGTCCCATAGTGTCCAGAGATGTGCAGGTTAGAATGGATTGGCCGTACTAAATTGTTCCATAGTGCCCAGTGATGTGCAGGTTAGTGTGGATTGGCCGTGCTAAATTGTCCTATAGTGCACAGGGATGTGCAGGTTAGGGTGGATTGGCCATGCTAAATTGCCCCATAGTGTCCAGGGATGTGCAGGTTAGGATGGATTGGCCGTGCTAAATTGTCCCATTGTGTCCAGTGATCTGCAGGTTAGGGTGGATTTGCCCGTGCTAAATTGTCCCATAGTGCCCAGGGATGTGCAGGTTAGGGTGGATTGGCCGTGCTAAATTGTCCCATAGTGCCCAGGGATGTGCAGGTTAGGGTGGATAGGCCGTGCTAAACCACCCCATAGTGTCCAGGGATGTGCAGGTTAGGGTGGATTTGCCGTGCTAAATTGTCCCATAATGCTCAAGGATGTGCAGGTTAGAATGGATTGACCGTGCTAAATTGCCCCGTAGTGTTCAGGGATGTGCAGGTTAGGGTGGATTGGCCATGCTAAATTACCCATAGTGCCCAGTGGTGTGCAGGTTAGGGTGGATTGGAAGTGCTAAATTGTCCCATAGTGTCCAGGGATGTACAGGTTAGGGTGGATTGGCTGTGCTAAATTGTCCCATCATGTCCAGGGATGTGCAGGTTAGGGTGGATTGGCCATGCTAAATTTTCCCATAGTGCCTAGGGATGTGCAGGTCAGGGTGGATCAGCCGTGCTGAGTTGTCCCATAGTGCCCAGGGATGTGCAGGTTAGGGTGGATTGGCCGTGCTAGATTGTCCCATAGTGACCAGAGATGTGCAGGTTAGAATGGATTGGCCGTACTAAACTGTCCCATAGTGCCCAGTGATGTGCAGGTTAGTGTGGATAGACCGTGCTAAATTACCCATAGTGCCCAGGGATGTGCAGGTTAGGGTGGATTGGCTGTGCTAAATTGCCCCATAGTGCCCAGGGATGCGCAGGGTAGGATGGATTGGCCGTGCTAAATTGCCCCGTAGTGTTCAGGGATGTGCAGGTTAGGGTGGATTGGCCATGCTAAATTACCCATAGTGCCCAGTAGTGTGCAGGTTAGGGTGGATTGGAAATGGTAAATTGTCTCATAGTGTGCTGCGATGTGCAGGTTAGGGTGGATTGGCTGTGCTAAATTGTCCCATAGTGTCCGGGGATCAGCAGGTTAGGGTGGATTGGCCGTGCTAAATTGTCCCATAGTGCCCAGGGATGTGCAGGTTAGGGTGGATTGGCTGTGCTAAATTGTTCCGTAGTGCTCAGGGATGTGCGGATTAGGGTGGATTGGCCGTGCTAAATTGCCCCATAGTGCCCAGGGATGCGCAGGGTAGGATGGATTGGCCGTGCTAAATTGCCCCGTAGTGTTCAGGGATGTGCAGGTTAGGGTGGATTGGCCATGCTAAATTACCCATAGTGCCCAGTGGTGTGCAGGTTAGGGTGGATTGGAAGTGCTAAATTGTCTCATAGTGTGCTGCGATGTGCAGGTTAGGGTGGATTGGCTGTGCTAAATTGTCCCATAGTGTCCAGGGATCAGCAGGTTAGGGTGGATTGGCCGTGCTAAATTGTCCCATAGTGCCCAGGGATGTGCAGGTTAGGGTGGATTGGCTGTGCTAAATTGTTCCGTAGTGCTCAGGGATGTGCGGATTAGGGTGGATTGGTCGCGCTAAATTGTCCCATAGTGCCCAGGGATGTGCTGGTTAGGGTGGATTGGCCGTGCTAAATTACCCATAGTGCCCAGTGGTGTGCAGGTTAGGGTGGATTGGAAGTGCTAAATTGTCTCGTAGTGTGCTGCGATGTGCAGGTTAGGGTGGATTGGCTGTGCTAAATTGTCCCATAGTGCCCAGTGATGTGTAGGTTAGGGAGGATAGGCCGTGCTAAATTGCCCCTTATTGCCCTGGGATGTTTAGGTTTGGGTGGATTGGCCATGATAAATTACCCATAGTGCTCAGGGATGTGTAATTCAGGGTGGATTGGCCATGCTAAAAAACCCATAGTACCCAGGGGTGTGCAGGTTAGGGTGGATTGGCCCGTGCTAAATTGTCTCATAGTGTGCAGGGATCTGCAGGTTAGGGTGGATTGGCCGTGCTAAATTGTCCCATAATGCTCAAGGATGTGCAGGTTAGGATGGATTTGCCCTGCTAAATTGTCCCATAATGCTCAAGGATGTGCAGGTTAGGATGGATTGACCGTGCTAAATTGCCCCATAGTCCCCAGGGATGTCCAGGTTAGGGTGGATTGGCCATGCTAAATTACCCAATAATGCCCAGTGATGTGTAGGTTAGGGAGGATAGGCCATGCTGAATTGCCCGTTTTTGCCCTGGGATGTGGAGTTTTGGGTGGATTGGCCATGATAAATTACCCATAGTGCTCAGGGATGTGCAGGTGGGTTGGATTGGCTGTGCTAAATTGTCCCATAGTGTCCTGGAATGTGCTAAATTGTCCCATAGTGCCCATGGATGTGCAGGTTAGGGTGGATTGGCGATGCTAAATTACGCATAGTGCCGAGGGATGTGCAGGTTAGGGTGGATTGGCCGTGATAATTTGTCCCATAGTGCCCAGGGATGTGCAGGTTAGGATGGATTGTCCGTGCTAAATTGTCCCATAATGCTCAGGGATGTGCAGGTTAGGATGGATTGGCCGTGCTAAATTGTCCCATAGTGTCCAGGGATGTACAGGTTAGGGTGGATTGGCTGTGCTAAATTGTCCCATCATGTCCAGGGATGTGCAGGTTAGGGTGGATTGGCCGTGCTAAATTGTCCTATAGTGCACAGGGATGTGCAGGTTAGGGTGGATTGGCCGTGCTAAATTGCCCCATAGTGTCCAGGGATGTGCAGGTTAGGATGGATTGGCCGTGCTAAATTGTCCCATAGTGTCCAGGGATCTGCAGGCTAGGGTGGATTGGCCATGCTAAATTGTCCCATAGTGCCCAGAGATGTGCAGGTTAGGGTGGATTGGCCGTGCTAAATTGTCCCATAGTGCCCAGGGATGTGCAGGTTAGGGTGGATTGGCCGTGCTAAATTGTCCCATAGTGCCCAGGGATGTGCAGGTTAGGATGGATTTGCCGTGCTAAATTGACCCATAGTGTTCAGGGATGTGCAGGTTAGGGTGGATTTGCCGTGCTAAATTGTCCCATAGTGCCCAGGGATGTGCAGGTTAGGGTGGATTGGCCGTGCTAAATTGTCCCATAGTGCCCAGGGATGCTCAGGTTAGGGTGGATTGGCCATGCTAAATTGTCCCATAGTGCCCAGGGATCAGCAGGTTAGGGTGGATTGGCCGTGCTAAATTGTCCCATAGTGTCCAGGGATGTGCAGGTTAGGATGGATTGGCCGTGCTAAATTGTCCCATAGTGTCCAGGAATCTGCAGGTTAGGGTGGATTGGCCCGTGCTAAATTGTCCCATAGTGCCCAGAGATGTGCAGGTTAGGGTGGATTGGCCCGTGCTAAATTGTCCCATAGTGCCCAGGGATGTGCAGGTTAGGGTGGATTGGCCGTGCTAAATTGTCCCATAGTGCCCAGGGATGTGCAGGTTAGGATGGATTGGCCGTGCTAAATTGTCCCATAGTGTCCAGGGATGTGCAGGTTAGGGTGGATTTGCCGTGCTAAATTGTCCCATAATGCTCAAGGATGTGCAGGTTAGGATGGATTGACCATGCTAAATTACCCATAGTGCTCAGGGATGTGCAGGTGGGTTGGATTGGCTGTGCTAAATTGTCCCATAGTGTCCTGGAATGTGCTAAATTGTCCCTTAGTACCCATGGATGTGCAGTTTAGGGTGGATTGGCGATGCTAAATTACCCATAGTGCCCAGGGATGTGCAGGTTAGGGTGGATTGGCCGTGATAATTTGTCCCATAGTGCCCAGGGATGTGCAGGTTAGGATGGATTGTCCGTGCTAAATTGTCCCATAATGCTCAGGGATGTGCAGGTTAGGATGAATTGGCCGTGCTAAATTGTCCCATAGTGTCCAGGGATGTACAGGTTAGGGTGGATTGGCTGTGCTAAATTGTCCCATCATGTCCAGGGATGTGCAGGTTAGGGTGGATTGGCCGTGCTAAATTTTCGCATAGTGCCCAGGGATGTGCAGGTTAGGGTGGATCAGCCGTGCTAAGTTGTCCCATAGTGCCCAGGGATGTGCAGTGTTAGGGTGGATTTGCCGTGCTAAATTGTCCCATAGTGACCAGAGATGTGCAGGTTAGAATGGATTGGCCGTACTAAATTGTCCCATAGTGCCCAGTGATGTGCAGGTTAGTGTGGATTGGCCGTGCTAAATTGTCCCATAGTGTCCAGGGATGTGCAGGTTAGGGTGGATTTGCCGTGCTAAATTGTCCCATAGTGTCCAGGGATGTGCAGGTTAGGGTGGATTGGCCGTGCTAGATTGTCCCATAGTGACCAGAGATGTGCAGGTTAGAATGGATTGGCCGTACTAAACTGTCCCATAGTGCCCAGTGATGTGCAGGTTAGTGTGGATAGACCGTGCTAAATTACCCATAGTGCCCAGGGATGCGCAGGGTAGGATGGATTGGCCGTGCTAAATTGCCCCGTAGTGTTCAGGGATGTGCAGGTTAGGGTGGATTGGCCATGCTAAATTACCCATAGTGCCCAGTGGTGTGCAGGTTAGGGTGGATTGGAAGTGGTAAATTGTCTCATAGTGTGCTGCGATGTGCAGGTTAGGGTGGATTGGCTGTGCTAAATTGTCCCATAATGTCCAGGGATCAGCAGGTTAGGGTGGATTGGCCGTGCTAAATTGTCCCATAGTGCCCAGGGATGTGCAGGTTAGGGTGGATTGGCTGTGCTAAATTGTTCCGTAGTGCACAGGGATGTGCAGGTTAGGGTGGATTGGCCGTGCTAAATTGTCCCATAGTGCCCAGGGATGTGCAGGTTAGGGTGGATTGGCTGTGCTAAATTGTTCCGTAGTGCTCAGGGATGTGCGGATTAGGGTGGATTGGCCGTGCTAAATTGTCCCATGGTGCCCAAGGATGTTCAGGTTAGGGTGGATTGGCTGTGCTAAATTGTCCCATAGTGTCCAGGGATGTACAGGTTAGGGTGGATTGGCTGTGCTAAATCGTCCCATAGTGCCCAGTGGTGTGCAGGTTAGGGTGGATTGGAAGTGCTAAATTGTCCCATAGTGTCCAGGGATGTACAGGTTAGGGTGGATTGGCTGTGCTAAATTGTCCCATCATGTCCAGGGATGTGCAGGTTAGGGTGGATTGGCCATGCTAAATTTTCCCATAGTGCCTAGGGATGTGCAGGTCAGGGTGGATCAGCCGTGCTGAGTTGTCCCATAGTGCCCAGGGATGTGCAGGTTAGGGTGGATTGGCTGTGCTAAATTGTCCCATAGTGTCCAGGGATCAGCAGGTTAGGGTGGATTGGCCATGCTAAATTGTCCCGTAGTGCTCAGGGATGTGCAGGTTAGGGTGGATTGGCTGTGCTAAATTGTCCCGTAGTGCTCAGGGATGTGCGGATTAGGGTGGATTGGTCGCGCTAAATTGTCCATAGTCCCCAGGGATGTGGAGTTTAGGGTGGATTGGCCATGCTAAATTACCCATAGTGCCCAGTGGTGTGCAGGTTAGGGTGGATTGGAAGTGGTAAATTGTCTCATAGTGTGCTGCGATGTGCAGGTTAGGGTGGATTGGCTGTGCTAAATTGTCCCATAATGTCCAGGGATCAGCAGGTTAGGGTGGATTGGCCGTGCTAAATTGTCCCATAGTGCCCAGGGATGTGCAGGTTAGGGTGGATTGGCTGTGCTAAATTGTTCCGTAGTGCACAGGGATGTGCAGGTTAGGGTGGATTGGCCGTGCTAAATTGTCCCATAGTGCCCAGGGATGTGCAGGTTAGGGTGGATTGGCTGTGCTAAATTGTTCCGTAGTGCTCAGGGATGTGCGGATTAGGGTGGATTGGTCGCGCTAAATTGTCCATAGTCCCCAGGGATGTGGAGTTTAGGGTGGATTGGCCATGCTAAATTACCCAATAGTGCCCAGTGATGTGTAGGTTAGGGAGGATAGGCCGTGCTAAATTGCCCCTTATTGCCCTGGGATGTTTAGGTTTGGGTGGATTGGCCATGATAAATTACCCATAGTGCTCAGGGATGTGTAATTCAGGGTGGATTGGCCATGCTAAAAAACCCATAGTACCCAGGGGTGTGCAGGTTAGGGTGGATTGGCCCGTGCTAAATTGTCTCATAGTGTGCAGGGATCTGCAGGTTAGGGTGGATTGGCCGTGCTAAATTGTCCCATAATGCTCAAGGATGTGCAGGTTAGGATGGATTTGCCCTGCTAAATTGTCCCATAATGCTCAAGGATGTGCAGGTTAGGATGGATTGACCGTGCTAAATTGCCCCATAGTCCCCAGGGATGTCCAGGTTAGGGTGGATTGGCCATGCTAAATTACCCAATAATGCCCAGTGATGTGTAGGTTAGGGAGGATAGGCCATGCTGAATTGCCCGTTTTTGCCCTGGGATGTGGAGTTTTGGGTGGATTGGCCATGATAAATTACCCATAGTGCTCAGGGATGTGCAGGTGGGTTGGATTGGCTGTGCTAAATTGTCCCATAGTGTCCTGGAATGTGCTAAATTGTCCCATAGTGCCCATGGATGTGCAGGTTAGGGTGGATTGGCGATGCTAAATTACGCATAGTGCCGAGGGATGTGCAGGTTAGGGTTGATTGGCCGTGATAATTTGTCCCATAGTGCCCAGGGATGTGCAGGTTAGGATGGATTGTCCGTGCTAAATTGTCCCATAATGCTCAGGGATGTGCAGGTTAGGATGAATTGGCCGTGCTAAATTGTCCCATAGTGTCCAGGGATGTGCAGGTTAGGGTGGATTGGCTGTGCTAAATTGTCCCATCATGTCCAGGGATGTGCAGGTTAGGGTGGATTGGCCGTGCTAAATTGTCCCATAGTGTCCAGGGATGTGCAGGTTAGGGTGGATTGGCCATGCTAAATTGCCCCATAGTGTCCAGGGATGTGCAGGTTAGGATGGATTGGCCGTGCTAAATTGTCCCATAGTGTCCAGGGATCTGCAGGTTAGGGTGGATTGGCCATGCTAAATTGTCCCATAGTGCCCAGAGATGTGCAGGTTAGGGTGGATTGGCCGTGCTAAATTGTCCCATAGTGCCCAGGGATGTGCAGGTTAGGATGGATTTGCCGTGCTAAATTGTCCCATAGTGTCCAGGGATGTGCAGGGTAGGGTGGATTTGCCGTGCTAAATTGTCCCATAGTGCCCAGGGATGTGCAGGTTAGGGTGGATTGGCCGTGCTAAACAGTCCCATAGTGCCCAGGGATGTTCAGGTTAGGGTGGATTGGCCATGCTAAATTGTCCCATAGTGCCCAGGGATCAGCAGGTTAGGGTGGATTGGCCGTGCTAATTTGTCCCATAGTGCCCAGGGATGTGCAGGTTAGGATGGATTGGCCGTGCTAAATTGTCCCATAGTGTCCAGGGATGTGCAGGTTAGGGTGGATTGGCCCGTGCTAAATTGTCCCATAGTGCCCAGAGATGTGCAGGTTAGGGTGGATTGGCCGTGCTAAATTGTCCCATAGTGCCCAGGGATGTGCAGGTTAGGGTGGATTGGCCGTGCTAAATTGTCCCATAGTGCCCAGGGATGTGCAGGTTACGATGGATTGGCCGTGCTAAATTGTCCCATAGTGTCCAGGGATGTGCAGGTTAGGGTGGATTTGCCGTGCTAAATTGTCCCATAATGCTCAAGGATGTGCAGGTTAGGATGGATTGACCGTGCTAAATTGCCCTATAGTCCCCAGGGATGTACAGGTTAGGGTGGATTGGCCATGCTAAATTACCCAATAATGCCCAGTGATGTGTAGGTTAGGGAGGATAGGCCATGCTGAATTGCCCGTTATTGCCCTGGGATGTGGAGTTTTGGGTGGATTGGCCATGATAAATTACCCATAGTGCTCAGGGATGTGCAGGTGGGTTGGATTGGCTGTGCTAAATTGTCCCATAGTGTCCTGGAATGTGCTAAATTGTCCCTTAGTGCCCATGGATGTGCAGGTTAGGGTGGATTGGCGATGCTAAATTACCCATAGTGCCCAGGGATGTGCAGGTTAGGGTGGATTGGCCGTGATAATTTGTCCCATAGTGCCCAGGGATGTGCAGGTTAGGATGGATTGTCCGTGCTAAATTGTCCCATAATGCTCAGGGATGTGCAGGTTAGGATGAATTGGCCGTGCTAAATTGTCCCATAGTGTCCAGGGATGTACAGGTTAGGGTGGATTGGCTGTGCTAAATTGTCCCATCATGTCCAGGGATGTGCAGGTTAGGGTGGATTGGCCGTGCTAAATTTTCGCATAGTGCCCAGGGATGTGCAGGTTAGGGTGGATCAGCCGTGCTAAGTTGTCCCATAGTGCCCAGGGATGTGCAGTGTTAGGGTGGATTGGCCGTGCTAAATTGTCCCATAGTGACCAGAGATGTGCAGGTTAGAATGGATTGGCCGTACTAAATTGTCCCATAGTGCCCAGTGATGTGCAGGTTAGTGTGGATTGGCCGTGCTAAATTGTCCTATAGTGCACAGGGATGTGCAGGTTAGGGTGGATTGGCCATGCTAAATTGCCCCATAGTGTCCAGGGATGTGCAGGTTAGGATGGATTGGCCGTGCTAAATTGTCCCATAGTGTCCAGGGATCTGCAGGTTAGGGTGGATTGGCCCGTGCTAAATTGTCCCATAGTGCCCAGGGATGTGCAGGTTAGGGTGGATTGGCCGTGCTAAATTGTCCCATAGTGCCCAGGGATGTGCAGGTTAGGGTGGATTGGCCGTGCTAAATTGTCCCATAGTGTCCAGGGATGTGCAGGTTAGGGTGGATTTGCCGTGCTAAATTGTCCCATAATGCTCAAGGATGTGCAGGTTAGGATGGATTGACCGTGCTAAATTGTCCCATAGTGTCCAGGGATGTGCAGGTTAGGGTGGATTTGCCGTGCTAAATTGTCCCATAATGCTCAAGGATGTGCAGGTTAGGATGGATTGACCGTGCTAAATTGCCCCATAGTGTCCAGGGATGTGCAGGTTAGGGTGGATTGGCCGTGCTAAATTGTCCCATAGTGCCCAGGGATGTTCAGGTTAGGGTGGATTGGCTGTGCTAAATTGTCCCATAGTGTCCAGGGATGTGCAGGTTAGGGTGGATTGGCCGTGCTAAATTGTCCCATCATGTCCAGGGATGTGCAGGTTAGGATGGATTGGCCATGCTAAATTTTCCCATAGTGCCCAGGGATGTGCAGGTTAGGGTGGATCAGCCGTGCTGAGTTGTCCCATAGTGCCCAGGGATGTGCAGGTTAGGATGGATAGGCCGTGCTGAATTGTCCCATAGTGCCCAGGGATGTGCAGGTTAGGAGGGGATAGGCCATGCTCAACTGCCCCATAGTGTCCAGGGATGTGCAGGTTAGGATGGATTGGCCGTGCTAAATTGTCCCATAGTGCCCAGGGATGTGCAGGTTAGGGTGGATTGGCCGTACTACATTTTCCCATAGTGCTCGGGGATGTGCAGGTTAGGGTGGATTGGCCATGCTAAATTGTCCCATCATGTCCAGGGATGTGCAGGTTAGGGTGGATTGGCCGTGCTAAATTTTCCCATCGTGCCCAGGGGTGCAGGTTAGGGTGGATTGGCCGTGCTAAATTGTCCTATAGTGTCCAGGGATGTGCAGGTTAGGGTGGATCAGCCGTGCTAAGTTGTCCCATAGTGCCCAGTGGTGTGCAGGTTAGGGTGGATTGGCCATGCTAAATTGTCCCATCGTGCCCAGGGATGTGCAGGTTAGGGTGGATTGGCCGTGCTAAATTGTCCCATAGTGCCCAGGGGTGCAGGTTAGGGTGGATTGGCCGTGCTAAATTGTCCTATAGTGTCCAGGGATGTGCAGGTTAGGATGGAATGGCCGTGCTAAATTGCCCCATCATGCCCAGGGATGTGCAGGTTAGGATGAATTGGCTGTGCTAAATTGTCCCATAGTGCCCAGCGGTGTCCAGGTTAGGGTGGATTGGCCATGCTAAATTGTCCCATAGTGACCAGAGATGTGCAGGTTAGAATGGATTGGCCGTTCAAATTTTCCCATAGTGCCCAGTGATGTGCAGGTTAGTGTGGATTGGCCATGCTAAATTGTCCCATAGTGCACAGGGATGTGCAGGTTAGGGTGGATTGGCCATGCTAAATTGCCCCATAGTGCCCAGGGATGTGCAGGTTAGGATGGATTGGCCGTGCTAAATTGTCCCATAGTGTCCAGGGATCTGCAGGTTATGGTGGGTTGGCCGTGCTAAATTGTCCCATAGTGCCCAGAGATATGCAGGTTAGGATGGATTGGCCATGCTAAATTGTCCTATAGTGTCCAGGGATGTGCAGGTTTGGGTGGATAGGCCGTGCTAAATCGCCCCATAGTGTCCAGGGATGTGCAGGTTAGGGTGGATTGGCCGTGCTAAATTGCCCCATAGTGCCCAGGGATGTGCAGGTTCGGATGGTTTGGCCGTGCTAAATTGTCCCATAGTGTCCAGGGATGTACAGGTTAGGGTGGATTGGCTGTGCTAAATTGTCCCATCATGTCCAGGGATGTGCATGTTAGGGTGGATTGGCCATGCTAAATTTTCCCATGGTGCCCAGGGATGTGCAGGTTAGGGTGGATTGGCCATGCTAAATTTTCCCATAGTGCCCAGGGATGTGCAGGTTATGGTGGATTGGCCGTGCTAAATTGTCCCATAGTGTTAGGCGCGTTGGACAGAAATGGCTCTGGGTGGGCTACTCTTCGGTGTGGACGTGTTGGGCCGAAGGGCCTGTTTCCACGCTGTTGGGATTCCATTCTAATCTAAAGTCTCTCAAGAATCCTGTGTGTTTCAATAAGGTCACCACTGATTCTTTGGACCTCCATTGAGTACAGACTAAATCTCCTCATCTTCTCCCCATAAGACTGTCCCTCCAATACGTGGGGACACTTCTCTGGACTTCCTCCAATGCCAGTATGGCTTCCCTTAGGTTAGGAGCCTAAATCTGTTTGCAGTATTCCAGCTGTGGGCTGACTAGTACCTTCCTGATGAAGGGCTTTTGCCCAAAACATCGTTTTCCTGCTTCTCGGATGCTGCCTGACCTGCTGTGCTTTTCCCGCAACACGGTCTCGTCTCTGATCTCTAGCATCTGCAGTCTTCACTGTCTCCTCGTGCCTTGGACAGATTTAACCAAACCTCACAACTTTTATACCGCATTGCAATAAAGACCAATACTAAATTTACCTTCCCTGTCACACACTGAACTCGGAGGGTGGCTCATGGAAGAGGGCCCCCAAATCCCCCGGTCCACAGTCTTCCGCAGTCTTTCTCCATTTAAATAATATTCAGCTCCTCTATTCTTCCTGCCAAAGTGTGCAACCTCACGTTTCCCCTCACTATATTCCATTCGCCTCTGCATCCTGTCTTGGTCCCTAATTATTCAGAAGTATCTTACAGAGTCAGAGAGTCATCCAGCACAGAAACAGACCCTTCGGCCCAACCAGTCCGTGCTGACCATAATCCCAACCTAAACTAGACCCACCTACCTGCTCCTGGCCCATGTCCCTCCAAGTATTTCTTAATCATGTACTTATAGAGATATCTTTTAAACACCCACCTACATCCTCTGGAAGTTCGTTCCACACATGAACCACCCCCTGTATAAAAAAATTTGCCCCTTATGTCTTTTTAAAATCTTTCTTGTCTCACCTTGAAAATATACCCCCTGGTCTTGAAATCTTCCACTCTAGGGGAAAGACACTTGCCGTTTATCTAATCTATAACCCTCATTATTTTATAAACATCAGGGAACTGACTGTGTGGAGTTTGCACATTCTCCCCGTGTCTGCGTGGGTTTCCTCCGGGTGCTCCGGTTTCCTCCCACAGTCCAAAGATGTGCGGGTCAGGTGAATTGGCCAGGCTAAATTGCCCGTAGCGTTAGGTAAGGGGCAAATGTAGGGGTATGGGTGGGTTGCGCTTCGGCGGGTCAGTGTGGACTTGTTGGGCCGAAGGGCCTGTTTCCACACTGTAAGTAATCTAATCTAATATAAGTTCACCCCTCGACCTCTTAGGCTCCAGTGAAAAAGATCCCAGCCTATCCAACCACTCCTTATAACTCAAATGCCCCATTCCTGGCAAAATTCTGGTAAGTTGCTTCTAAACTTCTCCAGCTTAGGAATGATTTGGAGATGTCAGTGTTGGACTGGGGTGTACAAAGTTAAATATCACACAACACTATAACTATGGACTATAACCAGTGTTGTGTGATTTTCAGCTTAATAATATCCTTCTTATAGCGAGGCAACCAGAACTGGACACAATATTCCAGCAGCGCCCTCACCAACATCCTGTACAAAATGTACTGCTGCACCCCTGAACGACTCAGAATTACCCTGTCCCAATACTACAAGATAAATTCATTGATTTTAGGGTCCTCCTGCCTTACAGTTCCCCAGCAGCAGAGGGTGACAGAGACAATAAAACAGCAAGTCACAGCCCAGAGAGACTCCTTTTTCAGTCACAAAGGGAGGAATGGGAGATGCAGAGAGAGAGAGAGAGAGAGAGGAAATGAAAATGGAGAAAAAGACAGACGTTCACAGGGAGATACAGAGAGAGAGGTGGACAGGAAAGGATCTAATGAGGAGGATAAAGGTGTGGGGTGGGGACAGAGATTTGGAGAGATTGAAAGAAACAGAGCAAGAGATTAAAAAAAAGACAGAGGGAAAGAAGGTGAAAAGATAAAGGGAGCAACTAAAGATGGAGAGAAAGAAACAGAGAGAGAGAGAGAGAGATGGAGACAGAGAGAGTAAAACAGAGAGCGAGAGAGATGGAGAGAGAGAGAGTAAAACAGAGAGAGAGAGATGGAGATAGAGAGAGTAAAACAGAGAGCGAGAGAGAGAGAGAGATGGAGACAGAGAGAGTAAAACAGAGAGAGAGAGATGGAGATAGAGAGAGAGAGAAACAGAGGGAGAGAAAGACGGAGACAGAGAGAGAGAGAGAAAAACAGAGACAAATAAAAACAGAGATAGAGAGAGAGATGGAGACAGGGAGAGACAAAGACAGAGAGAGAGAAACAGATAGAAATAAAAACACAGAGAGAGAAACAGAGAGAGAGAGAGAGAGACAGAGAGAAATAAAAACAAAAACTGAGAGAGAAATAAAGAGAGAGAGAGACAGAGTGAGAGACAGACAGCGAGAGAGACAGAGAGAGAAGGAGACAAAGAGAAAGAAACAAATAGAAATAAAAACAGAGAGAGAGAAAAACAGAGAGAGAGACAGAGAGAAATAAAAACAAAAACAGAGAGAAATAAAGAGAGAGAGAGACAGAGTGAGAGACAGACAGCGAGAGAGACAGAGAGAGAAGGAGACAAAGAGAAAGAAACAAATAGAAATAAAAACAGAGAGAGAGAAAAACAGAGAGAGAGACAGAGAGAAATAAAAACAAAAACAGAGAGAAATAAAGAGAGAGAGAGAGAGAGACAGAGTGAGAGACAGACAGCGAGAGAGATAGAGCAACAGAGAAAAGGATGGATTGGGAGAGTGAGTGGGATCAGGATAGGGGAGAGAGAGTATGAACAGAAAGAGAGAAGTTTCATTAAAGCCCACTCCCAGCCTGACCCCTCTGCTGCAGTTGGCTAATCCCACCTACCGCTGTGACTGACCTCAGTGCATTGAGGTGAGGTTCAGGCAGAGCCTGTGCCAGAAAGGATGAGGGAGCTTGGTCATTTCTGATTGGAGCGAAGAAGGGTGAGAGGTGACTTGATAGAGGTGTACAAGACAATGAGAGACAGAGATAGAGTGGACAGCCAGAGACTTTTTCCCAGGGTGCAAATGGCTATCATGAGCGAGTGTCATTTTAAGGTGATTGGAGGAAGGTTTGGAGAGTTGTCAGAGATAGGTCCTTTACTCAGAGGGGTGGGTGTATGGAATGCCACTGCCAGCAGTGGTAGTAGAGTCACATATATTAAGGTCACTTAAGTGACTACAGAATAGACACATATATGACAGTAAAATGAAGGGTATGTAGGTTAGTCTGAGCTTAGAGTAGGATAAAAGGTCGGCATAACATCGAGGGCCCAAGGGCCTGTACTGGGCTGTACAGCTCTATGCTCTACGCTCTATGTTCTGTGCTCTATGTTCTATGCTCTAAGCTCCAAGCTCTATGTTCTATGTTCTATGCTCTATGTTCTATGCTCTGTGCTCTATGCTCTGTGCTCTATGCTCTATGTTCTGTGCTCTATGTTCTATGGTCTATGCTCTATGTTCTATGCTCTATGCTCTATGTTCTGTGCTCTATGTTCTATGTTCTATGCTCTATGTTCTATGTTCTGTGCTCTATGTTCTATGTCCTGTGCTCTATGCTCTGTGCTCTATGCTCTGTGCTCTATGCTCTATGTTCTGTGCTCTATGTTCTATGGTCTATACTCTATGTTCTATGCTCTATGTTCTATGTTCTGTGCTCTATGCTCTATGTTCTGTGCTCTATGTTCTATGGTCTATACTCTATGTTCTATGTTCTATGCTCTATGTTCTATGCTCTATGCTCTATGTTCTATGTTCTATGCTCTATGCTCTATGTTCTATGCTCTATGTTCTATGCTTTATGCTCTATGTTCTATGGTCTATGTTCTATGTTCTATGCTCTATGTTCTATGCTCTATGCTCTATGTTTTATGTTCTATGTCCTATGCTCTATGTTTTATGTTTTATGTTCTATGCTCTATGTTCTATGTTTTATGTTCTATGTCCTATGTTTTATGCTCTATGTTCTCTGCTCTATGCTCTATGTTCTATGTTCTATGCTCTGTGTTCTATTTTCCATGCTCTAGCTCTATGTTCTATGCTCTTTGCTCTATGTTCTATGCTCTATGTTCTATGCTCTATGTTCTATGCTCTATGTTCTATGCTCTATGCTCTATGCTCTATGTTCTATGTTCTATGCTCTATGTTCTATGCTCTATGTTCTATGTTCTATGCTGTATGTTCTATGCTCTATATTTTTTGTTCTATGTCCTATGCTCTATGCTGTATGTTCTATGCTCTATATTTTTTGTTCTATGTTCTATGCTGTATGTTCTATGCTGTATGTTCTATGCTCTATGTTCTATGCTCTATGTTCTATGTTCTGTGCTCTATGTTCTATGCTCTGTGTTCTATGCTCTGTGCTCTATGCTCTATGTTCTGTGCTCTATGTTCTATGGTCTATACTCTATGTTCTATGTTCTATGCTCTATGTTCTATGTTATTGGTTCTATGTTCTATGCTGTATGTTCTATGCTCTATATTTTTTTGTTCTATGTTCTATGTTCTATGCTGTATGTTCTATGCTGTATGTTCTATGCTCTATGTTCTATGCTGTATGTTCTATGCTCTATGTTTTATGTTCTATGTCCTATGCTGTGTGTTCTATGTTCTACGCTCTATGCTCTATGTTCTATGCTCTATGTTCTATGCTGTATGTTCTATGCTGTATGTTCTATGCTCTGTGTTCTATGCTCTATGTTTTATGTTCTATGTCCTATGCTCTATGTTCTATGTTCTATGCTGTATGTTCTATGCTCTGTTTTATGTTCTATGTACTATGTTCTATGTTCTATGCTCTATTTTTTATGCTGTATGTTCTATGCTCTATAATCTATGCTCTATGTTTTATGTTCTATGCTGTATGTTCTATGCTGTATGTTCTATGCTGTATGTTCTATGCTCTATGTTTTATGTTCTATGTCCTATGCTCTATGTTCTATGTTCTATGCTCTATGTTCTATGCTCTATGTTTTATGTTCTATGTCCTATGCTTTATGTTCTATGCTCTATGGTCTATGCTCTATATTCTATACTCTATGCTCTATGTTCTATGCTCTATGCTCTATGTTCTATTTTCCATGTTCTATGTTCTATGCTCTATGCTCTGTGCTCTATGCTCTATGTTCTATGTTCTATGCTCTATGCTCTATGTTCTATGTTCTGTGCTCTATGCTCTATGTTCTGTGCTCTATGTTCTATGGTCTATACTCTATGTTCTATGCTCTATGCTCTATGTTCTATGCTCTATGTTCTATGCTTTATGCTCTATGTTCTATGCTCTATGCTCTATGCTCTATGCTCTATGTTCTATGGTCTATGGTCTATGGTCTATGTTCTATGTTCTATGTTCTATGCTCTATGTTTTATGTTCTATGTCCTATGCTCTATGTTTTATGTTTTATGTTCTATGCTCTATGTTCTATGCTCTATGTTTTATGTTCTATGTCCTATGTTTTATGCTCTATGTTCTCTGCTCTATGCTCTATGTTCTATGTTATATGTTCTATGCTCTATGTTCTATGTTCTATGCTCTATGTTTTATGTTCTATGTCCTATGCTCTATGTTTTATGTTTTATGTTCTATGCTCTATGTTCTATGTTTTATGTTCTATGTCCTATGTTTTATGCTCTATGTTCTCTGCTCTATGCTCTATGTTCTATGCTCTATGTTCTATGCTCTATGTTCTATGCTCTACGTTCTATGTTCTATGCTGTATGTTCTATGCTCTGTTTTATGTTCTATGTACTATGTTCTATGTTCTATGCTCTATTTTTTATGCTGTATGTTCTATGCTCTATAATCTATGCTCTATGTTTTATGTTCTATGCTCTACGTTCTATGTTCTATGCTGTATGTTCTATGCTGTATGTTCTATGCTCTATGTTTTATGTTCTATGTCCTATGCTCTATGTTATATGTTCTATGTTCTATGCTCTATGTTCTATGCTCTATGTTTTATGTTCTATGTCCTATGCTTTATGTTCTATGCTCTATGGTCTATGCTCTATATTCTATACTCTATGCTCTATGTTCTATGTTCTATGTTCTATGCTCTATGCTCTATGCTCTATGTTCTATGTTCTATGTTCTATGCTCTATGCTCTATGCTCTAAGTTCTATGCTCTATGCTCTATGTTCTATTTTCCATGTTCTATGTTCTATGCTCTATGTTCTATGCTCTATGTTCTATGTTCTATGCTCTATGCTCTATGTTCTATGCTCTATGCTCTGTGCTCTATGCTCTATGTTCTATGTTCTATGCTGTATGTTCTATGCTCTATGTTCTATGCTCTATGTTCTATGCTCTATGTTCTGTGTACTTCTGCCCTTTCACTGGATCACTGCAGATCAAAGGAGCCAGTGGGATTGATTCGTGGGAGTGGGAGGGTGCAGAGGGGTTGCTCTATACTCAATGCTCTGTGTTCTATATTCCTTGTTCTATGCTCTATAGAATATGCTCTGAGGATTTTCATAGATTCATACAGCACAGCAAAGACCCTTCGGCCCATCGAACCTGCACTGACATAACTACCATTAAAGGTGCACTCATCCCAATTTTCTGCTCTCGTTCCACATCCTTGAATGTTCTGAGAGTTTAAGCGCTCATCCAAATATTTTCTAAAGGTCAGAAGGTTTCCTGGCCTCCAATACCTTCCCAGGCAGTGCCTTCCAGATTCCCACCGCCCGCTGAGTGAAAAACAGTTTATCCCCAAATCCCCTCTGAATTTCCTGCCCTTAACCCTGTAACTATGCCCCCTCCCCATGATCAACCCCTCCACCAAGGGGAGCAGCTGTTCTCTACTCGTCCTGTCCATCCCCCTCATAATCGTATCCACCTCAGTCATGTGCCCCTCCCGGCCCCCCCACCTTTCAATCTGCTCTGCTCTAAAGAAAACTATCTAGTCTCTCCTTGTCGCTCAATGTCTCCATCCCAGGGAACATGGTGGTGACCCTCCTCTGTACCCCCTCCGGTGCGATCACCTCCCTCCTGTAGTGAGGGGACCAGAACGGTACACAGTTGCGGCCTGACCAACCCTCTGTACTGCTCCAACATCACCTCCCTGCTCTTATACTCTGTGCCATGGACTGATGAAAGCAAGGTCCCATTAAGCCTTAACTATCCTGTTCACATGCTCTGCCGACTTCAGGGATCTGTGAATAATGAGCCCCAGATCCCTCTGTTCCTCAGTGCCTTGTCATTCGTTGAATACTCCCTCATCTTCTGTCTCCTTCCAAGGTGCAGCACCTCGTCAGGGTTAACCATCTGATCTCCCCATCTGACCGACCCATCTTCCTGTAATCTACAGCCACCCACTTCGCCATTAACCACTCGACCGATCTCGGCACCATCTGCTTAACATGTCCCCCCCCACCCCCAATATTTTCATCGATAATATTTCTGTATTTAACAAGCAGTTAGGGTCCCCAGTGCTGGTCCTTGTGGTACACGGCTGGAGACCGGCCTCCAGTCACTCAATCGCTCCCCTTTGTGCCCCATTATGAAGCCAGTTTCTCTTCCATCTCCCTCAAGGCTGTTAACAGAAAGGTTGGTGGTTCAGGCCCATCAAGTAATTTGCAACTGACTGTGTGGGGTTTGCACGTTCTCCCCCGTGTCTGCGTGGGTTTCCTCCGGGTGCTCCAGTTTCCTCCCACACTCCAAAGATGTGCAGGTTAGATGAATTGGCCATGCTAAATTGCCCGTACTGTTAGGTGAAGGGGTAAATGCAGGGGAATGGGTCTGGGTGGGTTGCTCTTCGGAGGGTCGGTGTGGACTTGTTGGGCCGAAGGGCCTGTTTCCACACTAAGTAAGCAAGTAGGTAAACTCTGCGTCGCCTCACTTTAGGAAAGATGTGGAAGCTTCGGAGAGGGTGCAGAGAAGATTTACCAGGATGTTGCCTGGAATGGAGAATAGGTCGTACGAGGATAGGTTGAGAGTTCTCGGCCTTTTCTCGTTGGAACGGCGAAGGATGAGGGGTGACTTGATAGAGGTTTATAAGATGATCAGAGGAATAGATAGACAGTCAGAAACTTTTTCCCCGGGTACAACAGAGTGTTACAAGGGGACATAAATTTAAGGTGAAGGGTGGAAGGTATAGGGGAGATGTCAGGGGTGGGTTCTTTACCCAGAGAGTGGTGGGGGCATGGAATGCGCTGCCCGTGGGAATGGTAGAGTCAGAATCATTGGCGACCTTTAAGCGGCAATTGGATAGGTACATGGATGGGTGCTTAATCTAGGATAGATGTTCGGCACAACATCATGGGCTGAAGGGCCTGTTCTGTGCTGTATTGTTCTATGTTCTATGTTCTATGTTCTGCGTCCTTTAGCCTTCGCAATCAGTCTCCCATGTGGCAGAAGAATTGAATTGGTACTTCAGATCTGTCTTCACTGGGGAAGACACGAGCAATCTCCCTGAGGTATCATTGGCTGAAGGACCTGAACTTAAGGGAATTTATATTTGCCAGGAATTGGTGTTGGAGAGACTGTTAGGTCTGAAGGTTGATAAGTCCCCAGGGCCTGATGGTCTACATCCCAGGATACTGAAGGAGGTGGCTCGAGAAATCGTGGATGCATTGGTGATTATTTTCCAGAGTTTGATAGATTCGGGATCAGTTCCTGCGGATTGGAAGGTGGCTAATGTTATACCACTTTTTAAGAAAGGTGGGAGAGAGAAAGCAGGAAATTATAGACTAGTGGTGGGAAAGATGCTGGAGTCTATTATAAAGGATGAAATTACAACACATCTGGATAGTAGTAACAGGATAGGTCAGAGTCAGCATGGATTTATGAAGGGGAAATCATGCTTGACTAATCTTCTGGAATTTTTTGAGGATGTAACTCTGAAGACGGACGAGGGAGATCCAGTAGATGTAGTGTACCTGGACTTTCAGAAAGCTTTTGATAAAGTTCCACATAGGAGGTTAGTGAGTAAACCTAGGGCGCATGGTATTGGGGGCAAAGTATTGATTTGGACTGAAAGTTGGTTGGCTGACAGGAAACAAAGAGTAGTGATAAACGGCTCCATTTCGGAATGGCAGGCAGTGACCAGTGGGGTACCGCAGGGATCAGTGCTGGGACCGCAGCTTTTTACAATATATATTAATGATTTAGAAGATGGTATTAGTAATAACATTAGCAAATTTGCTGATGATACAAAGCTGGGTGGCAGGGTGAAATGTGAGGAGGACGTTAGGAGATTACAGGGTGACCTGGACAAGTGAGGTGAGTGGTCAGATGCATGGCAGATGCAGTTTAATGTGGATAAATGTATGGTTATCCACTTTGGTGGCAAGAACAGGAAGGCAGATTACTACCTAAATGGAATCATTTTAGGTAAAGGGGCAGTACAGAGAGATCTGGGTGTTCTTGTACACCAGTCAATGAAGGCAACCATGCAGGTACAGCAGGTAGTGAAGAAGGCTAATAGCATGCTAGCCTTCATAACAAGAGGGATTGAGTATAGAAGCAAAGAGGTTCTTCTGCAGCTGTACAGGACCCTGGTGAGACCACACCTGGAGTATTGTGTGCAGTTCTGGTCGCCAAATTTGAGGAAAGACATTCTGGCTATTGAGGAAGTGCAGCGGAGGTTCACGAGGTCAATTCCTGGAGCGACTGGGCTTGTATACCCATGAGTTTAGGAAATTTGACGTTTCGGGCATAAGCCCTTCATCAGGAAACCTGATGAAGGGCTTATGCCCGAAACGTCGAATTTCCTGTTCCTTGGATGCTGCCTAACCTGCTGTGCTTTAACCAGCAACACATTTTCAACTGTGATCTCCAGCATCTGCAGACCTCATTTTTTACCCATGAGTTTAGAAGACTGAGAGGGGATCTGATTGAGACATATAAGATTATTAAAGGATTGGACACTCTGGAGGCAGGAAACATGTTTCTGCTGATGGGTGAGTGCCGAACCAGAGGACACAGCTTAAAAATATGGGGTAGACCATTTAGGGCAGAGATGAGGAGAAACTTCTTCACCCAGAGAGTGGTGGCCGTGTGGAATGCTCTGCCCCAGAGAGCAATGGAGGCCCAGTCTCTGGATTCATTTAAGAAAGAGTTGGATAGAGCTCTCAAGGATAGTGGGATCAAGGGTTATGGAGATAAGGCAGGAACAGGATACTGATTAAGGTTGATCAGCCATGATCATAAAGAATGGTGGTGCAGGCTCGAAGGGCTGAATGGCCTACTCCTGCACCTATTGTCTATTGGCACCTTGTCAAAAGCTGTGCTGAAATCCATACATCAGCTAACAAATTTGTTAGGCATGACTTCACTCTGACAAAGCCGCGCTGACTATCCCGAATTAACCTATTTCCTTTCCAAGTGACGATTCTCTCCTTCAGAATTTTCTCGAACAGTTTCCCTCCCACTGACATGAGACTCTGTGGCTTCCAGGTTCATCACTACACCACCCATCTTAAAAAAGTGGAACCACGCTAGCTGTCCCCCAGTCCTCTTATACATTTCCCCCACCCCCCGTGACCAGAGAAGGATTAGAAATTTGCGACAGAGCCCCTGCCTCACCCTCCCACAGCACCCTGGGATACAAGGTATTGGGGAGTTTTCTGTTTAGAAGCCCGATAAAGTCACCACTACCTTCCCCATTTCCTGTGCAAAGCTGTGCAAGTTCCACACACTCCCATGTCCTGAATCCCGTACCTAAGTCCTCCCTTTCCAGAGTGAAGACCAGTATTTGCTCGGCCCCCCTCCCGCAGCTTCACAACAGATTGCCCCCTGATCAGGCTCTAATCTTTCCCCTGGTTAACCACTCCCCTTTCTTCCGTGTCGGAATTACCTCAGGATTCTCCCTCTCCCAGTCTTCCTCTTCCTGTGCTCTTCCAATTGCATCCCTTAAATTCCCTCCTGTGCTTCCTCAAGGCCCAGGGAAGAAATTCATTGAGGGACGGTCTCAGAATGGAGTGGGGGGAGGGGAGGGCGCTCCAGTGACGACCTACACGGAGAGAATTTCTTTCGGCGGGTGGTCTTCTGAATTCTCTTCCCCAGCGAGCATTGTCGAGAGACCTCCCGAACGTATTCAAGGTATGAGTGTGACTGGGGTCCAGGCCACAATGTGATTGGCCATGATCATGTCGAAGATGGAGAATGCTAGAGGGGCCAAATGGCCTTTTCTAGTGCTTTCGACTTTACTCGGATCATGGTGAGGTCCTCACCACCACAAAGATTGTGAGGCGAACAGTGCAGACTGGAAAAAAGGGAAACAGGTCATCACACGAGGGAGAAGGGGTTAAAGGGACATGG
>NC_083446.1:11014067-11119067 GCF_020745735.1 Hemiscyllium ocellatum
ACCCCCCACACACATACCCCCCACACATACACACCCACCCCCCACACACATACCCCCCACACATACACACCCACCCCCCCACACACATACCCCCCCCCCACACACATACCCCCCACACATACACACCCCCCACACACATACCCCCCACACATACACACCCACCCCCCACACACATACCCCCCACACATACACACCCACCCCCCACACACATACCCCCCACACATACACACCCACCCCCCCACACACATACCCCCCACACACATACCCCCCACACATACACACCCACCCCCCACACACATACCCCCCACACATACACACCCACCCCCCACACACATACCCCCCACACATACACACCCACCCCCCACTCACACACCACGCACACCCCACTGCGCGAGCGCGCACACACACTCACACACGCACACACATGCGCACAAACATACACCATCCTCAAAACCCTGGGAACAAAGGCTGCATTTCTGTAGTGCCTGTCACTGTGCCACCTCCCAGTTCAATGCAGCCTTTCCAAAGCACAGCCACCACTGGAACGGAGGAAACTCTGCACAGCAAGCTTCCCTCCAAACCAGGACACGTGTTTTTAAAAAGGTGATGTTGATTGAGGGATGAGTATTGGAGCCAGGATGCTACAGGAAATTCCTCAATCCCTCCCCCTTCCCCACCACAGAGGCCTCCTCTCCCTAAAACCATAGCCATGGGATTATTCACACCCATCCGTGGCGGAGAGTGGTTTGATATCTTATAGAACAGAGAAAAGATACAGCACACAATAGGCCTTAGGCCCACGATGTTGTGCTGAGATTTAATCCTAATGTAAAATATAATAACAACCTACACACACCTCAACTCACTGCTGTCCATGTGCATGTCCAGCAGTCACTTAAATGTTCCCAATGACTCTGCTTCCACCACCACCACTGGCAACACATTCCATACATTCACAACTCTCTGTGTAAAGAACCTACCTCTGACATCTCCTTTATACCTTCCTCCTAATATCTTCAAACTATGACCCCTCATCCCAGTCAATCCTGCCTTGGGGAAAAGTCTCTGGCTATTGACTCTGTCCATGCCTCTCATTGCGTTGTACACCTCGATCAGGTCTCCTCTCTTCCTCCTCCTCTCCAGAGAGAAAGGTCCGAGCTTATTCAACCTTTCTTCATGAAGCAAGCCCTCCAGTCCAGGCAGCATCCTGGTAAACCTGCTTTGCACCCTCTCCAAAGCCTCTGTATCTTTCCTATAGTAGGGCGACCAGAACTGGACACAATATTCCAACTGTGGTCTCACCAGAGACTTGTAGAACTGCAGCAAAACCTCACGGCTCTTAAACTCAATCCCCCTGTTAATGAAAGCCAAAACACCATATACTTTCTTAACAACCCTATCCACTTGGGTGGCAACTTTGTGGGATCTATGTACTTGCACACCCAGATCCCCCTGTTCCTCCACACTGCCAAGAATCCTGTCTTTTATCCTATATTCAGCATTCAAGTTCGACCTTCCAAAATGCATCACTTTGCATTTATCCAGGGTGAACTCCATGAACTCTTTGATCACCGTACATCAAGGAGGCAGCTGGCTCACAGGGCAGGGCGTGCTTGGGCTGAACCTGCGCCCTCCAGAACAGCCACATTCTCTACTGCTCACCACCTTTTTCCCTTTTCTCCACCTTCCTGACATTGTGGGAAGGCTGGGACAGTCTGGGTGGTGACTCCTGACACAAAGGCCGGACGTGTGCACTCCTGGAAGGGTGGAGGGGTAGGGGGAGGTCAGCTGCAGCGAGGGCTCCTAGCTGTGGCAGGTCCCGAGCATGGCCCTTCCAAAAGCCCAGGAGCTGAGTGTGGGACACCAGCTGATGAAGATGACCTCGATGTAGGTACTCTATTCTTTGATTTTGTTCCTCAGAACGGTGCCAGATTGTGGCAACAGAACACTTCTCATTGTATCGAGACAGAGATGTGGGAAAACAAATCATTCACTCATCGCTTAAGGCAAATGGCCCTTTGGTGAGTGCGGCACTCACTCAGCACTGACCCTCTGACAGTGAGGCACTCCCTCATTACTGACCCTCCGACAGTGCGGCACTCCCTCAGTACTGACCCTCCGACAGTGTGGTACTCCCTCAGTACTGACCCTCCGACAGTGCGGCGCTCCCTCAGTACTGACCCTCCGACAGTGCGGCACCCCCTCAGTACTGACCCTCCGACAGTGCGGCGCTCCCTCAGTACTGACCCTCCGACAGTGCGGCGCTCCCTCAGTACTGACTGTCCGACAGTGCGGTGCTCCCTCAGTACTGACCCTCTGACAGTGCGGCGCTCCCTCAGTACTGACTGTCCGACAGTGCGGTGCTCCCTCAGTACTGACCCTCTGACAGTGCGGCAATCCCTCAGCACTGACCCTCCGACAGTGCGGCACTCCCTCAGTACTGACCCTCCGACAGTGCGACACTCCCTCAGCACTGACCCTCTGACAGTGCGGCACTCCCTCAGCACTGACCCTCCGACAGTGCGGCACCCCCTCAGCACCGACCCTCCGACAGTGCGGCACTCCCTCAGCACTGACCCTCCGACAGTGCGGCACTCCCTCAGCACTGACCCTCCGACAGTGCGACACTCCCTCAGCACTGACCCTCCGACAGTGCGGCACTCCCTCAGCACTGACCCTCCGACAGTGCGGCACTCCCTCAGCACCGACCCTCCGACAGTGCGGCACTCCCTCAGCACTGACCCTCTGACAGTGCGGCACTCCCTCAGCACTGACCCTCCGACAGTGCGGCACTCCCTCAGCACCGACCCTCCGACAGTGCGGCACTCCCTCAGCACCGACCCTCCGACAGTGCGGCACTCCCTCAGCACTGACCCTCCGACAGTGCGGCACTCCCTCAGCACTGACCCTCCGACAGTGCGGCACCCCCTCAGTACTGACCTTGCGACAGGGGTCAGAGGGAAGAGGTGGGAAAGGGGGTCGTGGGGGGAAGTTGGGAGGGGGTTGGCTGGAGTGAGGGGTCAAGGGTCAGAGTGGGGAGGGGCTGTTGGGTCAAGATTAGGCGAAGGGTTCAGGTAAGGAGGTGGGAGAGGGGTCAGCGTGCATAGAGGTCAGGATGGGAGGGTGAAGGGTCATGGTGGGGTGAGGGTTGAAGGGTCAGGGTTGGGTGAGGAGTGAAGGGTCAGTAGGGTGAGGAGTGAAGGGTCAGGGCTGGGTGAGGGGTCAGGGTTGAGTGAGGGGTGAAGGGTCAGGGTGGGATGAAGGGTCAGTAGGGTGAGGAGTGAAGGGTCAGGGTGGGGTGAAGGGTCAGGGTGGGGTGAAGGCGGCTCTCTTCCCCACCCGCTGGGAGGTTGCGGTCTCCTCCCCTGCCTTACCGTGACGGTGACCCGGTACTCGGTAAAGCCTTGCGGGTGTTGCCGCGGATCCGACACTCGATAATGGATATCGTCCGCCTTTCCCCTTCTCCATGACATCCTGGCTCTACACCAGCGCGCAGGCGCACAGCTGCCCCGCCCACCGCCGTTGGAGCGCAGGCGCACAGCTGCCCCGCCCACCGCCGTTGGAGCGCAGGCGTACAAGTGCCCCGCCCACCGCCGTTGGGGTGCAGGCGCACAGGTGCCCCGCCTACCGCCATTAGAACGCAGGCGCACAGGTGCCCCGCCTACCGCCATTAGAACGCAGGCGCAGCGCCGTCTCTGCCCACCACTGCTCGCGCGCCTGCGCAAGCTTGACCCCGCCCACAGCCATGAGGGTCAATGTTCCAGGGTTGGACTGGACTCAGCTCCCTCACTCCCAGTCACATGTTTGTCCAGTTTAATGACAATAAATACGCAGGGTGACTTTCAATTTAACTGCTCAACCAACGTCCCCTTTGCAGAGAAGACAAAGCCTCCCATTTCTGTAGTCCCTTTCTTTGGAAGTTGTCAATTGAGGGATACACATTGAGTCCAGGGACAGCCACTGGCCCTGGGAGCTTGTCCACCTCCCTGCAAGGTTTAACATTCCAATGTTTAAACCAGTTTCACATTTGTCATTAAAGGCAGCGCCTTCGACGATGCAGCCCCTACTCAACCTGCATTCCCATTCCAAGGGATTAAAGACTTTACAGCAATCTAGGTTTGTTCATCTCCTCAGTCGTATGACTTTGATCTTTTCCTATAAGTTCTGTGTCCTATGATCCTGCCCCACTAGCTACTTGATGAAGCAGCAGCGCTCTGAAAGCTTGTACTTTCAAATAAACCTGTTGGACTATAACCTGGTTGCAAATGTGTTGCTGGTCAAAGCACAGCAGGCCAGGCAGCATCTCAGGAATAGGGAATTCGACGTTTCGAGCATAAGCCCTTCATCAGGAATAAGAGAGAGAGAGCCAAGCAGGCTAAGATAAAAGGTAGGGAGGAGGGACTAGGGGGAGGAGCGATGGAGGTGGGATAGGTGGAAGGAGGTCAAGGTGAGGGTGATAGGCCGGAGTGGGGTGGGGGGCGGAGAGGTCAGGAAGAGGATTGCAGGTTAGGAGGGCGGTGCTGAGTTGAGGGAACCGACTGAGACAAGGTGGGGGGAGGGGAAATTAGGAAGCTGGAGAAATCTGAATTTATACCTTGTGGTTGGAGGGTTCCCAGGCGGAAGATGAGGCGCTCCTCCTCCAGCCGTCGTGTAGTTGTGTTCTGCCGGTGGAGGAGTCCAAGGACCTGCATGTCCTCGGTGGAGTGGGAGGGGGAGTTAAAGTGTTGAGCCACGGGGTGATTGGGTTGGTTGGTTCGGGCGGCCCAGAGGTGTTCTCTGAAGCGTTCCGCAAGTAAGCGGCCTGTCTCACCAATATAGAGGAGGCCACATCGGGTGCAATAGATGATGTGTGTGGAGGTACAGGTGAACTTGTGGCGGATATGGAAGGATCCCTTGGGGCCTTGGAGGGAAGTGAGTGTGGAGGTGTGGGCGCAAGTTTTACATTTCCTGCGGTTGCAGGGGAAGGTGCCGGGGGTGGAGTTTGGGTTGGTGGGGGGTGTGGATCTGACAAGGGAGTCACGAAGGGAGTGGTCCTTGCGGAACGCTGATAGGGGAGGGGAGGGAAATATATCCTTGGTGGTGGGGTCCGTTTGGAGGTGGCGGAAATGGACCCTCCAACCACAAGGTATAAATTCAGATTTCTCCAGCTTCCTCATTTCCCCTCCCCCCACCTTGTCTCAGTCGGTTCCCTCAACTCAGCACCGCCCTCCTAACCTGCAATCCTCTTCCTGACCTCTCCGCCCCCACCCCACTCCGGCCTATCACCCTCACCTTGACCTCCTTCCACCTATCCCACCTCCATCGCCCCTCCCCCTAGTCCCTCCTCCCTACCTTTTATCTTAGCCTGCTTGGCTCTCTCTCTCTCATTCCTGATGAAGGGCTTATGCTCGAAACGTCGAATTCTCTATTCCTGAGATGCTGCCTGGCCTGCTGTGCTTTGACCAGCAACACATTTGCAGCTGTGATCTCCAGCATCTGCAGACCTCATTTTTTACTCGGACTATAACCTGGTGTTGTGTGATTTTGGAACTTTGTTCACCCCAGTCCAACACCGGCATCTCCATATTGTGCCGACTCAATCTTGGCAGTGTAAAAGTGGATGTTGCAAATCTGAAATAAGAGGGGGAAAAAACTGCTGTCCACACACAGGTCAGCCTGGCAATGTTTGAGGAAGGAAACAGGGTTAACATCACAGGTCAATCAAAGATCATTATATTGGATTACACTTAAATTTCTGTGGTTCAATTTGAATCCACAATCTTACAACTTGGAGAAAAAGAATGCGATTGAGGGAGCCATGAGCAACATCTAGAGGTGGGGGAATGAAGGGCAGGGTTTGGTCAGTGCTAGGAAGGTGCAAGGAGCAGAGTCCTGGAGATAGTTGATGAAGATATCTTCAAAGGCTGGTCATTCTGACAGAGCAAGCTCACTGTGAGCAAGGGCTGCGAGTACAATTTGTTATGAAGTTGAAAGAGTGTATGTTTACTTTAAAATAGTATTTTCTGAATTTTTGGATTGAATTTGAAGCTGCCTGAACAGAATGACTGGGAAATGGAATGTTCCAAAATAGATAGATGTAACAATTGGCTATTTTAGGGATAGGAGAAAGTGAGGACTACAGATGCTGGAGATCAGAGCTGAAAATGTGTTGCTGCAAAAGCGCAGCAGGTCAGGCAGGAAGAGCAGGAGAATCGTCGTTTCGGGCATGAGCCCTTCTTGATTCCTGAAGAAGGGCTCATGCCCGAAACGACGATTCTCCTGCTCCTTGGATGCTGCCTGACCTGTTTAAGGGATACCTGAATTTTGGTTGCTGTTTGACAACAATTCAAATTTAACCATATCATTTTGTTATGAAGATGTGAATGTACTGTGGCTTTGAGAGAGTTAGAAGCAAGTGTCCTGAAAAGAATTAGAATGTAACATTTGGTCGAACAATTCAATTACCTGGTTGCCTGGAAATGACAAAACAGATTCAAATTAGGCCAATCAGTTTAAATTATACCCTGGAAAATACCAAACCCCAATCCACTTTGAATTTAGTACACTTGCAATCTTAAAAACCAATAACACAATCTGAAACTTTGGGGGTATATGACTGGGGAAAATTGAACAGTTGAGAGGAGAACTGCTAAGTCCCAGCATGTAAAAAGACTACCCAAAAAATATCTTTATTGATCAGTAACCTGTGAAGCAGAAAACCCAAAGAAGACCGAGAAAATGAAAGCTGCCTGGTTTTGAGATGTTTCGTAAATCGTAATTGGGAGTTTTATCAGACTACTACTTTAGAAGGGAAGGTAACAAATAGGTAAGAGTAAAGAATTTCAAATACTTGTTAGTTCATTATTCTGTTATACTTTGAGAAATAAAGTTGTTAATTTTTACTTTAGTTCTTCGCTTGTCAAATTTTCACAGATTACTGCGTGGGATAGATCTTTTCTGTGTGGCTGGTTTTAAATTAAGCAGGAGGGTTTACCCCGTGTCGTAACAATTTCAATTATACCCAGAGTATTAAAACCCGATCGAGTTTGAACTTAGTGTTCTAACAACATCAAACCAATGAGGGGGAACAATGTTGGAGGTGTTAAAAAATGCAGGCATTTTGAAAATTGGTCAGAACAACTGCCACTGATCAGCACAACACCTGCCGTAGAACTGCCCATCTAACAATCATGCTCTCAAAGAAATAAGGCGGCCCTTTAACAAAAGGTACCTTTTCGTGTACAAGTAAAACGACGATCCAGGGGGCTCAGAAGACGGAAAAGTGGAGATGACAGAGACTCTGTGGACTCTAAATTAAGTTAATGTAATGTTTAAATAGTGGGTTACTGCAACAACATGTTAATAGGATTGTGTTCAGTTAAGGGAAAGCGTGTTCAGTTTGTTAGTAATTTTGCTGAGTGTTCACTATTAGAGTTAGGAAAATAAATTATTTTTGTTTAAATAGTGGAAATTAAGAGTTCTCTGTCACTCACACATTTCAACAGATTATGAGATGAGGCAAAGCTTTTAGATTAGATTAGATTTCCTACAGTGTGGAAACAGGCCCTTCGGTCCAACAAGTCTACACTGACCCTCCGAAGAGTAACCCACCTCGACCCTGTATTTACCCTTCCCTAATGCACCTAACACTGCAGACAATTTAGCATGACCAATTCACCTGATGTGCACATATTTGGATTGTGGGAGGAAACCGGAGCACCCAGAAAAAACCCACACAGACGCGGGGAGAACGTGCAAACTCCATACAGGCAGTTGCCCGAGGCTGGAATCGAACCCAGATCCCTGGTGCTGTGAAGCAGCAGTGCTAACCACTGAGCCACCGTGCCACCCTAAGATATTACAGGCAGTGCCTCACAGACCACTGGGATCCTTCAGCGCCCTGGGGTCTGCAGTGAAGGCTGGAGTGAGGATTCAAACTGCAAATATTAACCAAGTCAGACCAGCCATTGAATGGGACAGCAATTCAATGGCTGAACGGCCTACTGACACATAGAATTATAGAATCCCTACAGTGTGGAAACATGCCCTTTAGCCCAACAAGTCCACACTGACCCTCTGAAGAGTATCCCACCCAAATCCATTCCCCCTACCCTATTACTCTACATTTACCTCAGACTAATGCACCTAACCTGCACGTCACCGAATGCTATGGGTAATTTATCATGGCCAATCCACCCGAACCTACTATCTTCGGATTGTGGGAGGAAACCAGAGCTACCCGGAGGAAACCCCACACAGACAAGGATAGAATGTGCAAACTCCACACCAACAGTCACCAGAGGGTGGAATCGAACTCGGGTCCCTGGCGATGAGAGGCAGCAGGGGTAACCTACTGAGCCACCATGCCATCCTTTTCTAGGTGTTTGGTTTTAATTCACAGAGGGGTTTGATCTCTGCGTAATATGAAGAAGACAAGATAGTCACAGGGGTGGCAAAGTATGTAGAACAATGGTGGAAAGGTTGTTGGAGTGAAAGCTCCCCTCCCCCGCTCAAGGGGCCAAATTCCCCGGGAGAAGTCTCAACCTTAGAAACACTCAGGGCGAGGGAGTACAGGGGAGGAATGAGACGCAGAATTTCTGTCGACAACTGACTTGGTGAATGACTTAATGCCAACAGTTCATTGGCGACCGTACGCAATATGGAATGATTCAACACAGAGAAGCCAATTCTGTTTTTCTTTAAATGTAATGTTCTGCACTGTAAAATAATTTAAACAAGAGTTAACCAGCAAGACAATACAAACAAAGTCGTCCGTGCCCTTCCCACGTTCTGATCACCACTGCCGGTGGACTCAGGCCTCCCCACAGTTGCCACGGAAACTGGGCTCAAAACACAAACGAGCGACAAAGTGCCAACAGGATGCACCCTGGGCAAGACCATGGCTTGTGCCGCGTGGCACAAATCACCACACCCACAAACAAAGTGATGGGGGCAGGGAGGGAAAGAGAGAGAGGTGGGGGAGAGGGGAGGTGTCAGATAAGTGACAGGAAGGGTCAGGGAGGTAAAGGAAAAATGGGGAGGGTATGCGACAGGAGGAAGAAGGATGGGAGAGGGAGTCAGTGGGAGAAATGGACTGGCAGGTTGGGAAAGCACAGGGAAGAAGGGGGGCGAGAGACAGATAGAGACAGCTGGAAAAAAGGATGGTTCAATAAAGGGGGAGAGATGGTCCTAGCGCATCGGTACAGGCATCCCGAACACTGCTCAGAAATGAAAGTGACCATCTTCGCCACAACAGGGCTATGAAACCAAGTGGAGTTTGTGACGGAAGTGATCCAGAACTGTGTCCCCATATCCACAAGAAAAGACATTTACATTTTATCAAAGCGAACGTTTTCCCAGATGACGTTTCTCTACTCCTGGCGTTCAGGGCGTTAGCCGCTGCGTTCAAACTCTGTTTGTACCATTCAGTACTCTCCCATCTCTCAAAATACAAACCAAAAACAGCAGGTGTCAGATGGCCTGTGTGACAATCACATTGGGATAGGTGGGGGTGGTGCTGTAGTGACAGGGGGAGGGGGGTGTGGGGAGCAGGGGGGGCTAACGGTGTCAGTCCGCAGTAAATATTCGGCAGGATATGTCGTCCATCAGCCAGTCAATTCCGGCCAGCAGGTTCTCCCCAGTCACCGCGCTGCAGTCTCGGATACACCAGTGGTGGGTCTTAATACTGTCAAGGTCCAGCGTCTGTGAAACCAAGTGGAGGTAGGGAGGGGGTTAGGAGGTGAGAGAAGAACACATCCACGACAATTTGCAATCACGCAAGTGCCACTCACAGAATGAAACATCCCAAACATTTCACGGCAAGCCACGGTATATTTTGACAGGAGACCAAAAGGAACTGGCACCTCGGAGGAGGAGAAGGGGAGAGGTTTAGGGAGGGAATTCCAGAGTTTAGGGAGCCAGGCCAGCACAGCTCCTGAAATGGTGATAGTGTCGGGAATCGAGGGGACGCTGAGGAGGCCAGATGAGAGGAGTGTGGAGATCTCAGAGGGTTGGACGAGCACTTCAGACTCCCTCCTGTTCATGTACATTCTTCACACACTGGCTGAGTGACAGGAGACAAGAGAGTTGGGTGGAGTGGGGTTGGGGTGGTGAGTGATCAGTCTCTAACCAGAAGGATATAAGGAGTGGAGTTCTATAGGATCTGTTTTGAAACCTCAGCTCTTCATTGCCTTTACTAACAGTTCAAGATGATGGGGATGGGGAATCACATATCTCCATTTTCCAATGATATTGTGCACAGTGCAAATGATAAGGAAGTGCTGGGAAATTCAGTGAAACAGAGGTAAATGGAATTCCATGGGGTTATATGTGACATCGTTCACTTTGGAGCTAAAAGAGATAGAACGGTGGTCTTTGTAAATGGGAAAGGCTTGAAGGTGGAGGACCACAGACACTTTGGGGGTCCTGTTAAACAGATCATTAAAGTGTCCCGAACACAGTCAGAAAATAATCAGGAAGGCTGATTATTTGGTTGTCATCTGGCTGGCTATCAGGAACTAGTGGTATGCCTCAGGGATCAGCGTTGGGACCACAATTATTCACAATTTACAGAGATGATTTGGAGTTGGGGACTACGTGTGGTGTGACAAAGTGTGCACATGACACTAAGATGAGTGTGCAGAGGAACACAGATACTTTAAGTGAATGGGCATTGGTCTGGCGGGTGGAATTAAGGACTGTTATTTGAGTGGTTAAAAAGCTGCAGCATGCTGCTGTGCAGAGGGACCTGGTCTGCAGGTACAACAGGTCATTAGGAAGGCAAATGGAATTGTGCCCTTCATTGCTAAAGGGATTGAGTTTTAAAAGCAGGGAGGTTATGTTGCAGCTGTGTAGCGTGCTGGTGAGGGCACACCTGGAGTACTGCGTGCAGTATTGATCTCCTTACTTGAGAAAGGATGTCCTGGCACTAGAGGGGGTGCAGAGGAGGTTAACTAGGTTGATTCCGAAGTTGAGGGGGTTGGCTTATGAGGAGAGACTGAGTCGACTGGGATTATATTCGTTGGAATTTGGATGAATGGAGGGGAGGAAATCTTAGAGAAACATGTAAAATAATGAAAAGAATACATAGATGGAGAGAGGAATGTCTCCACTGGTGGGTGGAACTAGGACAAGAGGGCACAACCTCAAAATGAGGGGGAGCAGGTTTCAGATTGAGTTGAGAAGGAACGCCTTTACCCAGAGGGTTATGAACCTGTGGAATTCCAGTGAAGCAATTGACTCTACTTCAGGAAGGGTTTTTAAAGCTGAGACAGATATGTATTTGTACATTAAAAGAATGAAGGGTTAGGGTGGGAGGGCAGGCAAGTGAAGCTGAGGCCACTAAATACCCCAAGAGTCATCGCTGAGCAAATGAATGCTGTATTTTGAAAAAGGCGGGGGGATGGGGTTGGGTGTTTGAAGGCCTTTGGAGGAAAAAGGGGAGGAGGAAATCGATTAAGAATTGAAAGGGCTCATCTCATTGATTATAAGGTGCGGATGGTGATAATGGGCCTGCAGAGGGGTGCAGGGTGGCTCTGTCTTGCTCAGAGGATCCCGTGAGTATGAAAACATTGTCCAAACCAGCTCTTACATCTTTAATGGCATCGGAGGTCAGTGCTCCAGGCAGATCCTGCTTGTTGGCAAACACCAAGAGAGTAGCTCCAGCCAGACGCTGTACAAACGAGGAAGCAGATCACAGAGAGTCGTTAGACACAGCAAAGGGTCGGTCAGAGGGCGAGAAACCTTTCGCAGGGGCAGGCAGCTCTCCTACACTCTGAGCCAAGCTACCATTCTTTGGCATGTGACATGGGGTATTCAGCTGTGAAAGGCTTCGCGTTCAGGACCACATTCTTCACTTTCAGAAGACTGGTCAGGTATTCACAGACTACGTTCACAGACCAGAGGATGTCAGCAGATATCTGTCACCTCCAACACCCGTAGCCCGGCCCCAAAACCCACTGCCCCGCTACCCGCATCACACAGGTCCCTCAGTGCCAACGCAGGGCCACTAAGCCAGAGCAACTCAGCACAGCTTAGTACGTTCCCAGATATGGCTGGCTAAATCAACATCGGGTGTATGTTCGGTTTGGGGAGGGGAGGGTGGGGGGTTTGCACTTATACAGCTATACACATGCCCAGTCCTTTTGTTTAAGAAACATTCCTCTGACTGTACTTAACAGCCAATAGATAGTATCTCTCCTTTAATCACAACCAATCACAAGGTGCACTGACATGACAAGCACAGTGCTCCCCCCGCACTGACCCTCCAACGGTGCGGCACTCCCCCCGCACTGACCCTCCGACAGTGCGGCACTCCCTCAACACTGACCCTCCGACAGTGCAGCGCTCCCTCAGTACTGACCCTCCGACAGTGCGGCACTCCCCCCGCACTGACCCTCCGACAGTGCGGCACTCCCTCAGCACTGACCCTCCGACAGTGCAGCGCTCCCTCAGCACTGACCCTCCGACGGTGCGGCACTCCCTCAGCACTGACCCTCCGACGGTGCGGCACTCCCTCAGCACTGACCCTCCGACGGTGCGGCACTCCCTCAGCACTGACCCTCCGACGGTGCGGCTCTCCCTCAGTACTGACCCTCCGACGGTGCGGCACTCCCTCAGCACTGACCCTCCGACGGTGCGGCACTCCCTCAGCACTGACCCTCCGATGGTGCGGCACTCCCCCCGCACTGACCCTCCGACAGTGCGGCACTCCCTCAGCACTGACCCTCCGACAGTGCGGCTCTCCCTCAGTACTGACCCTCCGACAGTGCGGTGCTCCCTCAGCACTGACCCTCCAACAGTGCGGCACTCCCTCAGCACTGAACCTCCGACAATGCAGCAATCCCTCAGCCACTGACCCTCTGACAGTGCGGTACTCCCTCAGCACTGACCCTCCGACAGCACAGCGTTCCACCAGCCCTTCAGACTGTTATGTGACTGGGGAACGTTAACCTATCGAGTCAAGCCTGTCCGATTTGGGCTGTAGAGATTCCCAAGCCTGGTCCCAACTGGTGACCAGTGAGTTGCGCAAAGGACAACCCTGCCTTTCAGAAGATCCCGCAGCCCAAGTCCCAGGCAAGCTTCGATTTCCCAACCTGCACCCTGGCGCACCACCACCCAGATTATCAGGTTTGTACCTCTTCCTGTAGCAGGACAGAGAGCTCGCTTCTGCAGTCGTCCAGACGCAACCGATCGGCACTGTCCACTACCCAGATTAGACCGTCTGTGCTCTCAAAGTAGTTCCTCCAGTACGATCGCAGTGACTTCTGACCTCCCACATCCCAGATATTGAGTTTGAAACTGGGGGAAGGGAAAAGAAACCTTGTTACAGAGACTGATCGGACAGCACTGACTGCTCAATCCAGAGTGCACTAAGAATGGCACTCACAACCAAATACTGATGAACCTCAGGCTCGTGACGTGGTTCACCCGCACCTGCTTGGAGGTTATACATGTTCACATTTGGGACATTGATAAAGACTGGCAGGGGTATGGAGGGTGCTGGTTTCCTGGGGCACTCCCCTGGGCAGACAATTTGCCAATCACTCTTCTCATAAAAGTCAAATTTGGCAGCACGGTGGCTTAGTGGTTAGCACTGCTGCCTCATAGCACCAGGGTCCCAGGTTCAATCCCACCCTCGGGTGACTGTCTGTTTGGAGTTTGCACGTTCTCCCTCGTGTCTGCGTGGGTTTCCTCCGGGTGCTCCGGTTTCCTCCCGCAGTCCAGGGATGTGCAGGTTAGGGTGGATTGGCCGTGCTAAATTGCCCCATCGTGTCCAGGGATGTGCGGGTTAGGTGCATTAGTCAGGGGTAAATGTAGAGTGATGGGGAATGGGTTGGGGTGGGTTACTCTTTGAAGTGGGCTTGTTGGGCCGAAGGGCCTGTTTCCACACTGGAGGGATTCCATGATGATCTATGAAATGACTGTTCCCTCTGAAATCTGGCATTCCTGTCTCTGTCCTGACGAGTGCAAGACAAGAAGATTTGGAAGCATGTTTTTTTTTAACATCAGCAAGACTCACAGTGTGCTATGGCTGTGTTGCAAAGGGATGGGCAAGCAGGACAAGCTTCTGAGAGTCCCCGACCTCCATGTGGTACCCGTTTCCCAATACCATATGTGGGCGTCCTGTCCTGAGAAGAAGGGAATGAGTTGATCTACGAGGGGAGAACCCTCACCCCATTTTTCTCTGTACAATTCCCCAGAGAGACTTAGTACCATTTCCCGAAACGCCGTTGGGTCAGACAGAGAAACCGCGGCTCCGTAAAGCTTACTTTCTGTGCTCCAGGGTCTTAATGTTGAATCCCAGTGTGGGCGAGATGGTGTCGATATCTTCTCCGTTGAACTTTTTGAGGATGGTGGTCTTGCCGGCATTGTCTAGCCCACTGGGCGTGTGTTAAGGGAGAGCAAGGACAGTAATGTATTGGTGCCTGTCTTATCCCACCGGCTGGAATGGGGGATAGAGGGAGGAGGGAGAACTGGAGAAGGGAGAAATCGACGGTTTCTGGGTCATAGGACCCACTGTCCACATCGAACATGAGAACGTTGATTCTGAACGAGTCCCGCTCAGAGTACAAATGCGTTACCGATGGATAAATCAGGGTAATTCATCCATAGTAGATACAACACTGCAACAGGAGCGGTCTATTCAGCTCCTCGGAGATATTCTGCCATTCATTTAATCCAGAAGACCTCACGACTAAAGGATTGCAAACTGAACTCCACAAAATCAGAACGAGAAAGTGTAAAGGTGAGAGGGGAAAGATTTAAAAAGGACTGAGGGGTACGTTTTTTCTCGCAGAGGTTGGTGCGTGTTTGGAACGAGCTGCCAGAGGAAGTGGTGGAGGCTGGTACAATGACATTGAAAAGGCACCTGGATGGGGACATGAATAGGAAGGGTTTGGAGGGATATGGGCCAAATGCTGACAAATGGGACTCGATTAATTTAGGATATCTGGTCAGCACGGACCATTTGGACCGAAGGGTCAGTTTCCATACTGTATGAATCTATGACTTTTTTTAAAAAAGATTAGACTAGCTACAGTGTGGAAACAGGCCATTCGGCCCAACTCGGAGCAGAATCCGACTCAAGTCCCATCAGTTCCACTCCATCATTCGATGAGGTCGTGGCTGATCTGCTAATCCCCAACTTCATTTTCCAGCCTTTTCCCCAAAACCCTTGCTTCCCTTTTTGATTAAAAGTCTATCTCAGACTTGAATATACTCAACGATCTAGCCTCAATAGCGCTGTGCGGTACAGAACTCCACAGATTCACTTCTGTCCAAGAGAAGACATTCCTCATCATTGCCTTAAATGGGCCAACTCTGAGATGACACTCACTGGTCCTAAGCTCTCCCAGAAGGGGAAACAGCCTCTCCATATCTACCTTCTCAACCCCCTAAAAATATTGCGTGCTTCAAAACGGTCTCCCCTCATTCATTCAAACTTCAATACAGGTCCAACCTACTCAACCTCCCCTCTGAATATAGTCCCTCCATTCAGTTATCAGCCATGTGAACCTTGGCTGGACTGTTTCCAATCCCATTATAACTTTCCGTAGATATGGAACTAAGACTGCTCGGTATTCCAGCTGTGGCCTGACTCGTGCCTTGCATAGTTTTGCAAAACCTCCTGACCTTTACCTTCCCGCCTCAGGCGACTGTCTGTGTGGAGTTTGCACATTCTCCATGTGTCTGCGTGAGTTTCCTCCGTGTGCTCCGGTTTCCTCCCACAGTCCAAAAATGTGCAGGTCAGGTGAATTGGCCAAGCTAAATTGCCCGTAGTGTTAGGTGATGGGGTAAATGTAGGGGAATGGGTTTGGGTGGGTTGCTCTTCGGAGGGTCGGTGTGGACTTGATGGGCCGAAGGGCCTGTTTCCACACTAAGTAATCCAGTCCTACTGAAATAAAGGGCAACACTCCATGTGCCTTCCCTATTACCCATTGAACGCGGGAACGCTTGCTCTTTGTGATTCACTGATGTGGATTCCCAAATCCCTCTGTTCTGAAGCTTTCTGCAGTCTTTCTCCACTTAAATAATATTAGGGTCCCCCATCATTGCTGCCAACGCACATTACAATCCAACTCCCAGTTTTTGCCAACTGAACAAACCGTCTGTGTGCTTTAATTCCACCCATCTGTCTTGGCTCCATAACTCCCAAACCTCCATACTGGACAATAATCCCAATCTCACTGCTTTTTTGCCTGGGAGATTTCCACACCTGTTTATGTGAGGAATACTACCTGACATTCACCCATCTCCCTCCCTGCACTCCCACCACCCCCCCACCACACAACTTAACCCTTTAATCCATGGGAAATTCTGATGAATCTGCGCTGTACCTTCCCCCACTCCCAACCTATCCTTTCTGAGACAGGGGCCCCAGAGTCAGGCAGCTACTCAGGAACAGAGGAGGAGCTGGATATTAAAAAAGCTTTGGCCCATTGAGTTGCATTTGGAATGCTGGACCGGGAACCTAGAATCAGGGTGTAGGACCCTCCATTCAGGCCATCAGGGCAGCTAGGAGTCAGGCTCAGGAAGCTGGAAGAATACTGTCTCCCTCTCCATTTTACTCAGTCAAACACACACAACTGAACAAACAGGAGCTACCTGCCAGGACCCTACATCTCAGTCTGCTCACCATATCTGTGGGGCAGAATTGGACTGTCTGAGCTAAAGCTAGTCCCAGTTTGATATGACCAATTCACACCAAAACTTTAGTCCAGGTCCCGTCCCGAGTCCTCTCCCAAATATTCAAACCACAATCGCACTATTTCCCTCCTTCAGAGGCCACATATTTTCCTCCTTTCCACTCAAACTTCCCCTCCCCAGGTCCTGCTGATTCTCCCCATGACCTCATCCATTCCCTACCACCCACTCCCTCCCAAGATCCCATCCCTGCTCCCTCTTCCAAGACTGTATCCGTTCTTCCCATTGCCCACACTCTGCCTCCCTTTTAGCTGCACAGATCCAGTTCGTTCTCCCCAGATCCTGCCCCTCATCCCAGCCGTACCCACACTCCTCCAGATCTATCCCCTCACTATCACTGGACGAGACTCACTCCAGCTCCTGCTCACTATCACCACGTTTCTCCCACTCATCCTGGACCCTGCTCGCTCATCCCAAACGCCTCCCACTCATCCCAGATCCTGCCCCTCACCCTTGACGGACTCACTTTCCTCCAGATCCCCAGCAACACTGTCATCGCTCCACACTCACTCACCCCAGTCCCCACCCTCACTATCCCTGCACTGCTCTAACTGACCCCAAACCCCTCCCACTTAACCCAGACCCTTCAAACTCTCCCCAAATGCCACTCCGCTCTCCTCCAGAACCCTCCCACCTCTAGACCACCATCTCCTTCCTCCTGCGCCCACCCTCCCCCTGGACCCCCATCTTTCCCTCCTCCCGTACAATCCCTTCCCCTTGGACTCCCATCTCCTCCCCATCCCCAAAAATCCTCCCACCTCCTGGGCCCCAACCAGCCTCCCGCTGTACGGTCCCTCCTAAACCCCTGGGCTCCACCTCCCAACCCCAAACCCCTACCTCCCACCTCCCCTGTAACCCCACCTCCTACCCCCCTGTACCCCCAACTCCCTCCCCCTGCACCCCCACCTCCCTCTCCCAGCTACCTTCTAACCCCCCAGTCCTCCCACCCCACCCCTTACCCCCAACACCCCACCCCCCCAGTCCCCATATCCCCACCACCTACCCCACCCCCCCCAGTCCCCATACCCCCACCACCTACCCCACCCTCCCCAGTCCCCATACCCCCACCACCTACCCCACCCTCCCCAGTCCCCATACCCCCACCACCTACCCCACCCCCCCCAGTCCCCATACCCCCACCTCCTACCCCACCCCCCCAGTCCCCATACCCCCACCACCTACCCCACCCCCCCCAGTCCCCATACCCCCACCTCCTACCCCACCCCCCCAGTCTCCATACCCCCACCACCTACCCCACCCCCCCAGTCCCCATACCCCCACCTCCTACCCCACCCCCCCAGTCCCCATACCCCCACCACCTACCCCACCCTCCCCAGTCCCCATACCCCCACCTCCTACCCCACCCCCCCAGTCTCCATACCCCCACCACCTACCCCACCCCCCCAGTCCCCATACCCCCACCTCCTACCCCACCCCCCCAGTCCCCATACCCCCACCACCTACCCCACCCTCCCCAGTCCCCATACCCCCACCTCCTCCTCCTACCCCAGTCCCAGTCCCCCCACCTTCCACCACCCCGTACCCCTTCCTCCCACCTCCCTGTAACCCCACCTCCTGTCCCCCATGCACTCCCTACCCCCCCTCCCCCCTGAACCTCTCTCCCAGACCCCCCACCTCCTGCCTGCGGTCTCCCCTCCACAGCCCCCTGAGGCGGTGTGCGGTGATCTGTTCCTCCCCCCTCTGCCCCCCAGCTTGTCTCCGTGCTCAGGATACAGCATCAGCAGCCGCACCTCCCGCTCTTTCTGCTTCATTTTCTTCAGGATGCTCAGGAGCCCCATCCCCCAGCATCGACCATCCGCGCTCCGCGCATGCGCCGACACCCTGACCATAAACCCCCGCCTCCCCAACGCCCTGCCCCAATCGGACGCGGAGCCGGCGCGGCTCACGCTCCCTATTGGACGGCGATGCTTTGCCCTTCCCCAACGCCTGTCCTCTGCCACATTTGTTTGGCCGCTGTATCTGTCAATCACCCGTCCCCAGCCGAATGCCAATACCGATTGGACAAGTGTTTTGTCAATCACGTCGCGCCTGTTCCCCGATTGGTTTCGCCTTCCGCCCGCCCCTTGGTTACCGCCAACAAGGATGCGAGGTGGTGCAAGAAGAACCCCAGTCGACCGTGAACAAGCACCACAGCGCCAGTCACAACTCGGCGATTGCAATCAATAGTGCATCTTCGAGAACCAGTGGGCTTTGTGTAGGGGAAGAGTACCAGAATAGGATGTGCCATACCTCTGAATAATAATATAGCGAGCTCCTGGGCCAGAAGCAACATAAGTAGTAGGAGCACAACAGGACATTCAGCCCATCGAGCCTGCTCTACAATTCAATATGATCATACCAGAGCCTCAACTACACTTTGCCGCAGAATGGGGGGCAGTCCATTAGGTCCATCAAGACCACACCAACCCTCCGAAAGCCATGCCAGCCAAACCCACCTCATTCCTGCATTGCCCATGCCTAACCCATCCCCCAAAACAAGGGGACCATGGATGTAGGTTTACTCGCTGAGCAGGAAGGTTCATTTTCAGATGTTTTGTCACGCTACTAGATAACATCTTCAGTGAGCCTCCGAATGAAGCAGTAGTGGTATAGCCCACTTTATATGTTTGAGTTTCCTTGGATTGGTGATGTCTTTTTCTCAGGAGCTGGCAAATGGGATCCAACTCTATCAACAAACACACTGACTTGAATCCAATTTACCATCCCCTGAGAAAAAGAACAGGAAATGACATTACCATATGAAATGATGTCACCAAGGAAATTCAAACAGATAAATAGAAAGCGGGCTACATCATCATTACTTCATCCGGAGGCTCACTGAAGATGTTACCTAGTATGGTGACAAGACATCTGAAAACGAACCTTCCTGCTCAGTGAGCAAACCTACATCCAGAACCTCAACCTGAGCTACAAATCTTCTCAAAACTCGCTAACTGTGGGGCAATTTAGCATGGCCAATCCACCATAAGCTGCACGTCTTTGGACTGTGGGAGAAAACAAGAGTACCTGGAGGAAACCCACACATAGGGAGAATGTGCAATCGCCACCCAGACGGTCAACAGAGGCTGGAATCGAACCCGTGTCCCTGGCACTGTGAGGCAGCAGTGCTAACCACCATGCCATCCAAATCTTGGATTTAATTCTAACTACTGTATTCGAAGATAGTGCTAGAGAATGGCACTTTTCATTATACATGTAACATTATGTTAAATATATCATCTAGTCTTCAAAGTTTGAGAGAAGATTTGTAGCTCGGGTGCTCGTTATTGTGGTTCTGTTTGTCGAGCTGGGAATTTGTGCTGCAGCCGTTTCGTTGCCTGTCTAGGTGACATCCTCAGTGCTTGGGTACCTGATGTGATGTTTCCTCCAGCATTTATAGTTGTTTGTCTCGGCCGCTTCCAGGTGTCATCTAGTTTGTCAATACTGTTATGACAGAGGTGAACCCCTCTGTTAATTAAAGCAAACACCCAGAAAAGCTCACCTCAATCTGTTAAAATATGAGTGACAGAGAAGTCCCAAAGTCGAAAAATGTGGTGCTAGAAAAGCACAACTGTCGAGCAGCATCCAAGGGGCAGAATCGACATATCAAGCATAAGCTCTTCATCAGGAATGCTCAAAACGTCGATTCTCCTGTTCCTCCGATGCTGCCTGACCTGCTGCATTTTTCCAGCACCACACTCGTCGACTCTGATCTCCAGCATCTGCAGTCCTTAATTTCTCCTCCAGAACTCCTAAATTCAACTATTTAAAGAAAACAAAATTATTTTCTAACTCTAAAAGTGAACATTAAACAAAATCTATTCACGAATCCAAGCCTCTTTCTCTTAACCGTTTACTACCTGCCTCCAACTGATTAACAATATGCTGTCCCAATACGATGCTTACTAAAATGACATCAACTTAAATTTCAAAACCATTCAGTCCCTATCTTCTTCGGTGTTTTCACTCTTCCAGCCGCTGATCTCCTTGGGTCATCTTAGTCAGAGAGTTATAGAGATGTACAGCACAGAAACTGACCCTTCAGTCCAACTCGTCCACGCCAACCAGATATTCTAACCTAATCCAGTCCCATTTGCCAGCACTTGGCCCATATCCCTCCAAATCCTCCCTATTCATATACCTATCCAGATGGTTTTTAAATGTTGTAATTGTACCAGCCTTCACCACTTCCTCTGGCAGCTCATTCCATACATCCCCCACCCTCTGCATGAAACAGTCGCCCCTTAGGTTCCTTTCAAATTTTGCCCACCTCACCCTAAACCTATGCCCTCTAGTTCTGGACTCCCCTACCCCAGGGAAAATACCTTGTGTATTTATTCTGTCCATGCCCCTCATGATTTTATAAACCTCTATAAGGTCACCCCTCCGCCTCTGACGCTCCAGGAAAAACAGCCTCAGCCTGTTCAGCATCTCACTTTACTCAAATCCTCCAACATGGACAACATCCTTGTAAATCTTTTCTGAACCTTTTCAAGTTTCACAACGTCTTTCCGATAAGAGAGAGACCAGAATTGCACACAATATTCGAAAAGTGGCCTAACCGATGTTCTGTACAGCCGCAACATGACCTCCCAACTCCTATACTCAATGCTTTGACCAATAAAGTATACAAAATGCTTCCTTCACTACCCCAACGACCTGTGACTCCACTTTGAAGGAATTATGAACCTGCACTCCAAGGTCTCTTTGTTCAGTGACGCCCCCTTGGACCTTACCATTAAGTGTATACATCCTGCCCTGATTTGCCTTTCCAAAATGCAGGACCTCACATTTATCTAAATTAGACTCCATCTGTCCTCTGCCACTCTTCGGCCCATTGGCCCAACTGATCAAGATCCCATTGTAGTCTGAGATAATCTTCTTCACTGTCCAATACACCTCCGAATTTTGGTGTCATCTGCAAAGTTACTATGTGAACATACCTCTTATGTTCACATCCAAATCGGTTATATAAATGACAAAAAATAGTGGACCCAGCACCGATCCTTGTGGCACTCCACTGGTCACAGGCCTCCAGGTGAAAGGCAACACTCCTTCACCACCCTCTGTCTTGTACCTTCGAGTCGGTTGTTTCCAAATGGCTAGTTCACCCTGTATTCAATGTGATCTAACCTTGCTAACCAGTTTACCATGAGGAACCTTGTCAAGTACCTTACTGAATTCCATAAGAACAGGGGACGATGCTCAATTCATTGATTGCCAGTTCCGACGTGCCATAGCGAGAAACTGTGATGACCCCCTCAGGAGACGGGTTGCAACCAATCGGGTACCCTTTGTTGTCCATTACTTCTTGGGATCTGAAAAACTACACCATGCTCTTCGCAGCCTGCAACACCTTATCACTGAGGATGAGCACCTCACCAAGACCTTCCCTAAACCTTTTAACAACTGCCAAACCTCAAAGAAACTATTGTTCACAGCAAACTGCCCAGCCTTCAGGATAAAATTGACCGCCACACTGTACAACCCTGTCATGGTAGCCACTGCAAGATGTGCTAGAGTGTAGACATAGACACCACCATTATACATGGGGACACCACCCAGTGTGTACACTGTAGGTATTCATGCGACTCGGCCAACGTTGTCTATCTCATAAGCTGCTGGCAAGGATGCCCCGAGGCCTGGTACGCTGATGAGACCAAGCTAACGCTATGACAACGGAGGAATGGACACCGCACAACAATCACCAGTTGGGGAAATACTTCAGCTGTCAGGGACATTTAGATGACCATTCTCCAAGGCAGACTTTGGGATAGGCAACAACGCAAAGTGGCCGAGCAAAGGCTGATAGGCAGGTTCAGTATCATTGAGGATGGCCTCGACTGGGATCTTGGATTCATGTCACACTACAGGTGACCCCACTACACGGTACATACTCTCACACACATTCTAACACACACACACACAACCCCCACACATTCACCCTCTTATACTCCATAACACACACACATTCTACCAAGTGTGTACACACACACACACACACACACACACACACACACTCTCGCATGTGCAAACATACACACACTCACTCACTCTCTCATGCACGTGCTCACACACATAAGTCAATGTGGTGAACTTGTATTTGCAGATATATTCTGTTTTGCTCAAATAACAGATTTGCAGATTGCACAGTCAATCCATGTAATATGTTGTAAATTCCACTATGGAACTAGAACCAATCTGCCTCAAGATCGGGATACAGACTCTAACCTCACACCGTTAATGCATTGTTGGAGCGGAGATATCACTTTTTTTGGAGAAAACCTTAAGTTATCTCGAGAATGTCACTTAAAAGTTCTGGGATTTACATATTAATGAATCGAAACCTGCAACCCATTCTTAAAGACGAAAGACTTAACAAGCTAGGTTTGTTCAATGTATCATTTCTGTTGCATGACATTGTAATTTTTTGCTGTAAATTTTCTTTATGATCCAGCTCGAGTAAAAAATGAGGTTTATGATCCAGCTCCCCAATCACCCAATGAAGGAGCAGCACTTTCAAAGTTAGTGCTTCCAAATAAATCTGTTGGACGATAACCTGGTGTTGCTAAATTATTAAACAAAGCCCACATAGATTGTGTCCACCTCTCTGTCCTCATCAAACCTCTTCATTACTTTGACAAAAAAAGCTCAATTAATATTGATCAGACATGATTCCCCACGCAGAAATTTATGTTGACTATCCTAATGAGTCCTTGCCTTTCCAAATACATGTAAATCCTGATTCCCTCTAAAAACATGCCCACTACCAACATCAGGCTCACCGGTATATAGTTCCCTGGCTTGTCCTTGCCATCTTTCTTAAATTATAGCACCACATTAGCTAACCTTCAGTCTTCTGGCACCTCACTTGTGACTATCAATGATACAAATTTCTTAGTAGGGTGCCTAACAATCACTTCCCCAGCATCCCAGAGGTCTAGAGTACACCTGATCAGGTCCTGGGGACTTATCCACTTTTGCACATTTTAAAGACATCCAGCACTTCCTCTTCTGTAACATGGACATTTTAAGTGGTCACCATCTATTCCCTCACATTCTATATCTTCCATGTCCTTCTCCACAACGAACACTGATGCAAAATACTCCCCCCACCCCCCCAAACCCCACCCCCCCCATCTCCAGCGGTTCCTTACAAAGGTTGCCTTGCTGGTCTTTGAGGGGCCCTGTTATCTCCCTAGTTACCCTTTTGTCCTTAATGTATTTATAGAATCCTTTAGATTCTCCTTAACCCTATTTGCCAAAGCACTCTCATGTACCCATTTTGCTGTCCTGATTTCCCTCTTAAGTACACAGAGGAACCTCAATTATCCGAATACCAATTTTCTCGAGATCCCGATGCAAACGTTACCTCAAAGACGCGTTCCCAACACTAATTGCATCTTTTGTTTACAGTGATTAAAACAGGCACCATTTCCAAATGACTGACCGCCCGCCTTCTCTTTCTCCCTGCACTTTCTTCAGAGGGGTGTACCCTAATCCCGCCCCCCCCCTTCCCCAGATGATCTCTCCAGCATTGTCCCGTGTCAAAAAGTTGCAGTAAAAAGTTTGTGGGGGTGTGGGGCTGTGGCTGTGTATATCTGTGTGTTAGTTGGAGACTTACCCCACAAAGGCGGCAGCAGCAGCAGTAGTCTTGTTGTTGGCGTCCAGTTCGGCTGCCCCAGAGAGGATGGGCAGTTTTCGACAGGGTTGGGGGGGGCAGGAGCTCACGCACGGTTGATTATCCGAACAAAATAACGCCCGCCCATCTCGTTCAGATAATCGAGGTTCCTCTGTACTCCTACTGCCTTTATACTCCAAGGATTCACCTGATCTGTCCTTCTTCCTTCTTTTTCTTAACCATCTCTAGTCATCCAGCATTCCCTACATCTACCAGCCTTGCCTTTCACCCTAACAGGAACATACTGTCTCCAGAGTCTCATTACCTCATTTTTGAGAGTTTTACCTGCAAATGTCTTTCCGCAATCAACTTTTGAAAGTTGTCTGATACTGTCAAAATTGGCCTTCCTCCAATTTAGAACTTCAATTTTGAGTTCCAGTCTATTCTTTTCCACCACTATTTGAAAACCAATAGAAGTAAGATCACCTACCCTGCCTTATTTACCAAGAGTAGGTCAAGTTTTGCACCTTCTCTAGTCAGTACATCCACATATTGAATCAGCATTTTTTCTTGTATGCACTTAAATTCCTCTCCACCTACACCTTTAACACTATGGCAGCCCTGATCTATGTTTGGGAAGTTAAAATCCCCTACCAGTACCACCCTATTATTCTTAGAGGTAAATGAGATCTCACAAATTTGTTTCTCAATTTCCCCACTGGCTATAGTCAGGGAAGTCTATACACAATGCTATTAAGGCGATAATTCCTTCGGTATTTCTCAGTTTCACCCAAATAACCTCCTCAGAGACATGCCCAGGAATATCCTCCTTAAGTACAGCGCAATGCTATTTCTTACCAAAAATGCTGCTACCCCCTCCTCTCTTCTCCCCCCTTCTATCCTTCCTATAGCATTTGTATCCTGCAGTATTAAGCGGCCACTCCGGTTTCTTTCATCTTACTGGAAAGATGTTTCACATCTTTGATAGAGTTTTGTAATTTCTTCGAGAGCAAGATGTTATATTGGCACTTAGCTCTCTGACCAATTTTCAAAACGTCTGCATTCTTTTACCCCAACATCAGATCGCCTCATTGGTTCAATGTTGGCAAAATAATAAATTAAAACTTAACTGGGTTTTCATATCCTGGGAGGAGAAAGTGAGGACTGCAACTACTGAAGATCACGAGTTTGGTGCTGGAAAAGCACAGCCAGTCAGGCAGCATCCAAGGAGCAGGGGAATCCACGTTTCGGGTATAAGACTTTCATCAGGAAATTTTCTTACGAAGACCTTATCCCCGAAACGTCGATTCCCCTGCTCCTTCGATGCTGCCTGACCTGCTGTGCTTTTCCAGCACCCCACACTCTACTTTTAATATCCTGGGGCATAATTTAAACTGACTAGTTAAATTGCAGTTGTCAAAACAGCATCCAAAACTCAGGTAACATTTGGCTGTAAAATGGATACCTATTTTCAAGTTTCCATTATCCAGAGACTGCTATCTAGTCATATCGCAGAAGCTTGTAATCTCAGTTCAGAATAGCATTCTCTCCAAGATACAGTACATGCCTTCAACAGCATAATAGTACCCTTTAGTATCTTGTATACCTCAATGAGATCTTCTGTCATGCTTCTAAACTTCAGAGAATATAGGTCTAAACTGGTAACTCACTCTTTACAAGATATGGGCGGCATAGTGGCTCAGTGGTTAGCACTGCTGCCTCACTGCACCAGGGACCTGGGCCCAATTCCCCCCTTGGGTGACTGAGAGTTTGCACATTCTCTCCGCGTCTGTGTGGGTTTCCTCCAGGTGCTCCGGTTTCCTCCCACAGTCCAAAATTGTGCAGGTCAGAGTGGATGAACCATGCTAAATTCATAATGTTAGGTGCAGGGGTAAATGGAGGGGAATGGTTCTGGGTGGGTCACTCTTCAGAGGGTCGGTGTGGACTTGTTGGGCCGAAGGGCCTGTTTCCACACTGTAGGGAATCTAATCAAAACCCTCATCTCTGGAATTTATTGAGTGACCCTCCTCTGAATATTGCTCTCTCAACCCCTCACCCAATCTAACCTGGCTTCTTCTGAACTTGCTGCACTCCATTCTCTCAGGTCTCACTCTGGCTTGGTTAGAAGGGTGGTGCAGTTCACATCTCAGTGTGCTGATGTCTACCTTGCAGAGGTCACTCTTAGATACTTCCACCTCGACCCCCTGGATCAGGACCCCATCATTGCACATCAGGCCGTTACATCCAGGACTGACACAGACCTCCAATCTGAGATCTCCCCTTTTTGGCTTCCTACCTCATAGAACCCAATCCCATGCAGCCCACTCCCATGTTGTAAATTGGCAGACCCATCATTGTAGGCTGTTCCTTCCCCACTGAAGTTATTTATTCTTATCTTGACTCAACATTGACCCCCCCTTGTTCATTCCCTTCCCATTTACATTCGTGTTTCTTCGAAACTTGGCAGCTGTTCCACGACTTCCAGTGCCCTAGCCCAAGCTGCCTCGTCTTCACCATGGTCTTGGGTGTCCTTAAAGAAGCGCATAATACCCGCCAATACCCTAGAAACTTTCAGAGACAAGTAGGCAACGCAGGGCTTGGAGTGCATTATCAATCCCTCCAACTTCAGTTTAATTTAAACCCCTCCCTCATCCCCGAATGTTGCTGTTGCACTGCCCCTAGTGGGCAGTGCCAGTATTTCATTAGTTGTTCAACTGGTTACAGTGTGGAAGTTTGCAGAAAGAAAATTGGGGTCTACCTGCAGCAACTTGATACTTTTTTTTTAAAAAAGCACTGCTTTAGGCAGCTGGCCGTCAAAATTCCAACTGCCTGCTCCTTTTCTGTAGTTTGTTTTACCTGGGTGTTGTTGGAGTGAGAAATCTAATATCAAAGCAGTAAGGAAAACACTGCAAGGGCTGGATGCATTATTTCACCCCTCTACTTTAGTTACCTCATTATCACCCCTACCCCACCTTAACATTTCCCTTCACTCTTTGGTCATCTTACAACAGCCCCTAGCATTCATTACAACTCAGCTGGGCTCCTCCCCACTTGGGTTTCTGGACAGGGAGAGGATTCTGAAGGGAAAGGTGGAAACTGGTGTGCAAGAGAAAATAAAACCCTTGTTGATCTCCAAGCCCAATTCAAGGAATGCATGTTGCTCTGTGGTGCAGGGGGAGCATCATAAGACAGGCAGGGGAAGGCTTGTCACGAAAGACGGTATTGGAATTCCAAGGATCCCCATAGAGACCAAGCAGGCTATGGAGGATGAAGCAAATCGTCCACACACTTCAGTAGGGTAGGGGGTTTGCCAACAGTCAGTCACACAGCAAGAAAACAGACCCTTTGGTCCAACCAGTCCATGCCAACCATAATTCCAAACTAAACTGGTCCCATGTCCTCCTCACACCTCAGGAAGGACATACTGGCACTGGAACGTGTCCAGCAGAGATTCACACGGATGATCCCTGGAATGGTTGGTCTAACATACGAGGAGCGGCTGAGGATCCTGGGATTGTATTCATTGGAGTTTAGAAGATTAAGGGAAGATTTAATAGAAACTTACAAGATAATACATGGCTTGGAAAGGGTGGATGCTAGGAAATTGTTTCCATTAGGCGAGGAGACTAGGACCCGTGGACACAGCCTTAAAATTAGAGGGAGTCAATTCAGAACAGAAACGCGGAGACATTTCTTCAGCCAGAGAGTGGTGGGTCTGTGGAATTCATTTCCGCAGAGTGCAGTGGAGGCCGGGATGCTAAATGTCTTCAAGGCAGAGATTGATAAATTCTTGATGTCTCAAGGAATTAAGGGCTACAGGGAGAATGCGGGTAGGTGGAGTTGAAATGCTCATCAGTCATGATTGAATGGCGGAGTGGACTCGATGGGCCGAATGGTCTTACTTCCACTCCTATGTCTTATGGTCCCATGTGCCTGCATTTAGCCCATATTCCACCAAACATGTCTTTACCATGTACTTATCTCAATGTCTTATAAACATTGAGAGTATACTGCATCCACCACTTCCTCTGAAGTCATTCCACATAAAAACCACTAAACAAAATTGCCCCTCATGTCTTTAAACATCTCTCTCCTCTCACCTTAAAAAATATCCCCTTGCCTTGAAATCCCCGACCTGAGGCAAAACTCACCTGCCATTCACCTTATCTATATGCCCCTCATTTTATAAATGCCAAAAAGGTCATCTCTCAACATCCTACGCTCCAGTGAACGACGACCCTGACTAAACAATTTCTCCTTTTGACTCAAACCCTCCATTCCCAGCAACATCCTTATAAATTTTCTGAACCCTTTCCAGCTTTAATATCTTTCATACGACAGGGCAACCAGACCTGGATACAATTCTCCAGAAGAGGCCTAAATCTTGTACGTCTCAACATAGTGTGCAAAGCGAGACTGACCAGAACGGTCTCAGGGATGAAGGATTTTAGCCACAGTCAAGAGTCACTATCCTGGGGGTGAAGGAGATAGAGGGGAGATTTGATCTGATCCTATTTTTATTTAGGAAACTGGCTTCCATTCACTGAAAGTACAAGGACCAGATGAGGGGAGACAGGTTTAGTGTAAGGACCTTTATTGACCCAGAATGTGCTGCCCCAAAGGGAGGGGGCAGAGAAGCAGAGACGATGAACTATTTCAAAAAGGGAACCGGAAGGGTGTACCTGCGGGAAAACAAACCTATAAAGGCCACACACACACACAGTGCTGGAGGGTGGGTGAATGGACTGAACAATAATAATTCAACATCAGTCCTGCCCAACAAAGGGCGGTGAAAGCAAATTCAATAGGGCACCTTCATAACAGGGGAAGAAAGGGAAATACATGAAGGGAACAAATAATTGCCAAACCATGGGGAAGTGTGTTGTGAGGGGATGGGGAAAACGATGAGTGTAATTGGATAGCGCACACAGTTCAAATAGCTCCCTTTTTTTCTATACCATTCAATGTTTCAGTGTGTTGGCTTCATGATTCAATGACAGCTGAAACAACTGAAACACAAACCACCTCCTTTCCCACATACCGTTGGCGAGGAATGCCTGCTCTGTGCCCAGCTCCTGAAAGGCTCACTTGGCTGCGCAGATAACCACACACATGCACAATTTGTATTGGCAACTGAACCAGGTTATTTCTCAACAGCCAACACAAACAAACCACCAGGTGAGCACCAGAGATGCTCCTGCACATCGCAACGTTATGTACGGGCTGTTAGAATGAGCTAGCATAGCTCAGGAACCAGATTCCCTTCCCAAAAGGGAGCGACTTAGAGAAAAGGCTGAAACCAGAAGGGTTAATCCAGCAAAGGCTGGGGCCACAGCATATAAGAGGTGGCAGGAATCTGATTACTCAGAACTTGCAAACACGTGAGCGCCATTCTGATTGCCTTGAATCACCCAGTGGGAAGGAGCCTCAGACACTGCTGTTACTGTCTTGATGATGGACGGTTTCATTTGCACTAGTGTCACTCAGACTAACTCTGCTGCCAAAGCACAGCTGTGCCCTTTGCAAACTGCCTCAAAGTCAGACTGGTTACGGATTCTGGGCACGTACTGTCTGAAGGGGGCCTTGTGAGGGAATCAAACTGCAAACAGTCACACACTGGAGCTAATTAAACGCACCATTATACTGGCCATCAACTCCAGGCTCCAAACAACCTTTGGTCAGCCCAACAAGATGACATATTCCCTTTTGTAAATAATAACTAAGATTTTCAATATGAAAATCCAAATGAAAATAGAGAGTGGGCACTGGATTCCATTGCTACTGCACATGCATTCTTGTCAGCTTCAGTAACATTAGATGTGGCAGCAGATTAATTTTACGAGTACAGATTCACTCTGCGTTGACCCTCTGACGACACATGTATACACAGAAAAAAGTATGCTCAGGACATGACATTTGTGCATGAAGCCTTTATTGACAATACTGTTTGTACATGAATTCCCAAAGAGACAGTGGTTCATGCTAATACCTAGTCATCATACAGAACATAGGATTGAAAATGCAGAAGCTATGATATAAAAAAACGACACAATGACAAGAACTGACCATGAAAACTCTGAGGTTTCTACATGAAGACCCGTAAGTGATGAGAATCGACACAGGTTAGGTTCTTTCTTGCTTGGGTGATATGCAAACTGCACTTTGTCCTGGGACGTCTTGTTTTGAGATTTAAGTATTGGTCACATGGAGCACATATGGGAAAGCGTTTTGAAGGGGTGGACAGGAGATGGGGAAAGAATTGCCCAGCATCTTGCCCAATGATCAGGTATTGCCATTGTTATGCCCGTTATTTTCCTTCCTTGTAACTGTGACACCTCATATACTCTCGGGCGAGCTGGAGAAAGCCAGCAGAATAATTTAGCCGCAACTACTCTACTGAGTGGAGAGAGTCAAAACAATCCACCTCCCACTCCACGTCCAAATCAGCTTGCTGCCTGGGGTGAAGCTGACACTGTTTTAGCCTTTGTGGTCCTCACTAGCCTTGCCAGGTAGCGAGAATATGACAGAAATCCTGTGTTCTCAAGGGAGAAACTGACTTTAGTCACGGACGTACCTGAGCTAACACTCACCCAAAGATAAGCAGATTTCAGCTCACACAAGATGATCATTTCTAATCTCTCAGTCACATTGCTTTGGCAGAAGTGTCTGAATTATAACCAAAACATTCTCCACGTTCATGTTCAACATGAACCAGACAGACTACACATGAAATGCTGTGTAGTATTTCACTCTCCTCACATAAGGACATAATCAGCTGTTCAGAGAAAGTTCATGCCATAATATTTTTTTGGAATGAAGAGATTTCTATGAAAGCTTGAGCACTTGGGCCATTACTCGTTGAAGTTTCAATGAGAGGGAGGTGACATTGAAAGGAAACATTACTTCATTGAGTTCAGAGAAGATTTACTAGGATGATCCCTGGTATGGAGGGATTGCCTTAAAAGCAAAGTTTTAACAGGTTGAGACTCTACTCACTGGAGTTCAGAAGAGACGACCTGACTGAAACATACTGGATTCTTAAGGCGCTTAACAGGTAAATGCTGAGAGGATGTTTCTCCTCGTGGGACAGTCTAGGGCTCCAATGAGAAGGAATGTCTTTTCTCAGAGGGTTGTAAATCTTTGGAACTCCTGACAGACATCTGCGGGGGCAGAGTCCATGAGTATATTTAAGGCTGAGAGATGTATTCTTGATCAGTTGTGGAAGCAAGAGTTACAGGGAAAGGGCACTAAAATGGATGTAAGGAATGTCAGATCAGCCACAATCCTAATGAGTGGTGGAGCAAGCTCAAGAGGCTGAATAGCCTACTCCTGTTCCGATGAATTATTTTTGATAGATTGGATGCTGGGAGAACATTTCCTCTCAGGGGGAAATATTTAGAACTAGGGGGACACAGTCTAACAATCTGGGGTCTCCCATTTAACACAGAGATGAGAACTCTTGTTTTAAGTAAGTGGAGTTGCGGGACAAAAATCTTCAAATTCAGTCCAATAATTGTGAACAAAATGATGAATGAATTTTTTTGCAAAAGAATTACCGTTTCCTAAAGCAACCTGGAGCGGCTGTCCGACTTGGGAAGCTAAATCATTCAATCGAGCGAAACGTGACCAGTGAGAACGAACAGCTGAGTTGCAATCAGCTTCAAATTTAATATGCCTCTGAATTTTGCATAGAGGTTGGACATTAAAGATCTGAATCTGTGGAATTCTCTACTACAAAGAACATTGGAAGTTGGGACATCAAATATAGTCACGGCTGTTTTAGATAGAGCTTGATTCATGAGGGAATCAAATATATTGGGGGTGGGGGAGTGCAGGAAAGAAAGTTGCATTAAAATCATAATCAGATCAGTCATGATCTTTTGAATGGCAAGGCAGGAGCGATGGGGTGAATGGCCTACTCCTTTTCCTATTTCTTAGGGACAATAGTAGCAATAAAATAAAAATCAAAGCAGATATTGCAGTGCAGTCTGTCCAAACCTTAAGAACAAATTTCAGGTAAGCTCTTTGTCATGTGTATAAATAGTTCAAAGGGATTACCACTCAGTTAATCTACAGGTTGCAGAGGAGCTACTTACCAGACATCAATGAGCCACTGGACTTAGATCAGTGTCCATTAGCAGCAACTCTACCAGGTAATAGGTGCCAGGCTCCTGAGGAGAACTGGGCGGGAGAAGAAATAAAGCACAGAGCACAGTAAGTGATAAAGTACTTTCAGACAGACAGAGACAGGAAACAAAACTAAACTGAGAGATCTCCTTACTGATGGTATTCTGTTTGCAACAGCAGTGTTCACAAGAGTCGCTCGAGGAAGTTGTGCATCCCCTTCCCACTAAATTAGTGTCAAATGGATTTGTATCAAATAACCCCAGTCACCTGCCTCAGAATAGCTCATTCCCAGGGTTACCAAAGTTTTATTCTACCACTGTTGAGCATTCAGGTGGCCAAGGAGTGGATTCCTGAGTTATTTTTCAGAGCAGTGTTTTAAGGCAAAGCAGGCTCACAGGTTTGATAAGGCAGAGAGAACAGCAGCAGCCCAAAGTGCCAACCAACTGAACCAGTGCGTCGCCCCAGAATGTGATCACCACAGTGCCCCAAACAACCCGTCCTGTTAAGCTGGGGGCTCTGCTCCCAAATTCACCGACTGTGAGCCCTCCTCCTCAGCAATGAACTAGTGCAAAGTCAAATCTTTGAACCAAGTTGCAAAAGCAACCGTTCACAGCGATCAAAATGTTACCATGTAGAAAATAGTGAAGTGCTATTTACTACACTTTTGTTTTTGGGATGCAGCTGACAGTATCTGTTCCCAAGTCTAGCTGCTCCAACATCATTATGAGGCCACCTTTTATTTGTAGGACTGGAGTCAGAAAAGCAAGCCCACAACAGAGTAACAGGTTTTACTCTGAAGGACTTCACAAAAGTAATGGGATTTGTTGACAATCTGCAGACTTCACCGTTATTTATCTAATTAAGTTGGGGTCAGCTATAGAAACCGAAAGTAGTAACGGATGTTGTAAATCAGCGTCAACAATAGAAATTGCTGGAAAAGCTCAGGAGGTCTGGCAGCATCTTCAGAGAGAACAGAGTTAACGTTTTCGGTCAAGTAACCCTTCCTCAGAACTCGACTAAAACTTATTGCTCTTTAACTTATTACAAGTTAAAGATGGCACACTGATGTGGCAAAACAGAACAGGTTCATTTTCTATGACACAGTAACATGTCACACTGATTGAGGGAGAGACAGGTATAATGGGAATGTCACTGGTCTAATAATCCAGATGGCCAGACTAATGGGAGACATGGATTCAAAACCCTGCAGCTGGCAGAATTTAAACTCAATTAATTAATGAAGCCAACTACCATCCACTGTTGTGAAAGACCATCTGCTTCACTAACATTCTTTAGGGAAGGAAACCCTGCCATCCTCACCCACTCTGGCCTACATCAGATTGGAGACTCACACCAATGGGGTTGACTTAACTGCGCTCTGAAACAATCCAGGCAAGCCACTCAGTTCAAGGGCAACCAGGGATGGGCAACAGATGCTGACCTTCCCACTCCATGAGAAAAAGACAACATGCCCAAGGTTGAGGTCTCAGAACAGACATGACTTCAACCTCAGGCCCTAGCCTAAATTGGTCTCCGTTTACTCAACAATGAGACTCTAATCTCTATTCTGGTATGGAAGCAATGTGGGACCCACGCACCACTGAACTGCACCTCCTCAGCAGACTCAAATACATTTCAATACAACGTAGCTCGCACTGTAAACAACAAGACAACCATTGTTACTAGTACACCCATTAATTCTGTGCAACCCCAAACAGTTTGACCCATTCAGATGGGTAAAAAGGAGGAGACTGATTGAAGTGCAGCACAGGAAGCATATAACAATGCAGGTTAAACATTCCCTTTCCCAGATTACTCACTTCTCTCTCAATTATAAATATTTTGAGAGAATGTAGTTCCTCCAGTGAGAGCACAGCTTATCTACCCAGAAAACCTGGTGGAATGGTGTGACTGGATAGTTCTTTGTAAAGAACGTCAGTCAGAGGAAAGCAACAATAGGGTTACAACAAGCATGCACAATGACTGAACATTGCAATGTGCTGATTAAGTGACAGTGAGGTGATCTCACTGCAAGGAAAGCTACACATTAGCCTCAGTGGCTGCACCTCTTGTAATTCAAAAGAGCATCAGAATCTGATGTAAGAGCACAATCACCAGGGAGACTAGATTATGTGGTCAGTCAAGGTCGTTTTGCCATTCTGTACAATCACGGTTGATCTTTAGCCTCAACTCCCATTTTCCTGCCATATTCGTTTCCTTCAATTCTGACACAACAAAGACTGTGAACTCCAATCCAGTCTAAACGCCACGAGCTGATTATCCAGGCCAACAATTTGAGGAAGATACCGAAAGGGCAGATGTTCATACACTGCCTTTATTATAGGATAGAAGCATAGAATCAAAGAATCCCTACAGTGTGGAAACAGACCCTTCAGCCCAACAAGCCCACAACAACCCTCCAAAAATAGTAACCCACCCAGACCCATTCTCCTACCCTATTAGTCTACATTTATTCCTGACTAATGCACCTAATCTACACATCGCTGGGCACTATGGGCAATTTAGCATGGCCAATTCACCTAACCTACACTTCTCTGCACTGTGGGAGGAAACCGGAGCACCAGGAGGAAACCCCACACAGAGTCACCAGAGGGTGGAATCAAACACTGATCCCCAGCAGTGCAAACCACTGAGTCTCCATGTCTTTAGGGTGAGCTTCATAAACAGATGCTCCATCTGCACACCCAGATAGCTGTAAAAGATCCTAGGGTGTTCCTGGCAGAAGAGGTGGTGACAGGGTACAGGTCGGGAGGAGTTACAGGGAGATCCCTCTCAGGATTTGGCTGACATTGATCTCTCAATTAGCTCAGCAGCTTGGACGAAAGATCAACCAGCCGTTTTGCTTTTGTTTGTTAAATATGGGTGTTGCAGGCTGGCCCAGCTCTGGTTTCCCATTCTCAATGCCCTAAAGAACGTGCTTTGGAGCTGCTGTCACAAACAATGCAGAGATGTTAATTCCAAAGCAACCCTCAGTCAAAGGCTTAGTTCTGAAGCACAGACACGCAGCAGCTATTTTGTGCACAGCAAGGTCCCACAAAAAAGTGAACAAACAGTTAGAACTGTACCTTGCTGGCGTGGCCTGGGGACAAAATGCCTCCTGAGTACTGCAGGATTGTCTGCCCACCTGTGGAGGCAGACAGAACCTCTTGCTTTCTCTTCTCAAAAGGCCCATCAAGTCCTATTGACAGGTCAGCAACACACTAATCCCAAAGGTATTCATAAGGAAAAAAAGGAAAACTTGACCTCCAAACGTCTAAAGGTACCACAGATAAAATCTATGGTAAAGCAGCACTTAAGCACACCATCCAAAGCCATGCGTGCGGTACTATAAGCTCACCTTAGTTGAAAGTAACGATCAGCAAGTGTCAGAACATCTTACCATAACGCTTTCGGTCGATTTTCACCTCTGCTGTCTCATCAGGCTGCCAGGAGATAGAAATACTTTGTAACGTGGTTGAACTGGAAGATGTTGGAGGAGTTTGGTCAGGCTGCAGAGGACGACCTCCGGTGGCAGAGCGAGCAGGGTCTGGGAGGGAGAAACATTCAAGAATTAATCAATCGTCTTAGCACTGAAAGCAATCAGGCAGATAGGAACAGGATTCAATGTCTAGAGGTGTTCCTTCTTCAAGGCAGCGAATCTTAGAATATATCTGAACCATGCCAGTGGCGCGGGTGTAAGGCCACATTCAGGACTTCATATGGTAAACATTTGTGTTCTGTCTGCCCCAGTGACACAAACAAAACCAGCTAGCCACAATCTTCTGATTTCTACAGTGCACTCGAAACTTCCTGTGGTTAGTGGAGATTCTGCTCGTACCCCTCATTATGAAGCATGGCCTGGAAGTATAGCAAAAATGATGCAAGTGTGGGCACCTAATTTGTCAGATTTGAAACGCCATCTTACTTGGAACAGAAAGACTATTTAGCCCAGACGTAGAATCCTTGAGTAGAAACAGGCTATTTGAAAAGTAGCCCACCCACACCCGTTTCTCTACCCTATTACTCTACATTTACCCCGACTAATGCACCAAACCCACACATCTCTGAACACGATGGGGCAATTTAGTTTGTCCAATCCACCCTAACCTGCACATCTTTGGATTATGGGAGGAAACCAAAGCACCAGGAGGAAACCTCACACAGACATGGGGAGAATATTTGTGTCGAGTTTGCACTAGGTTGGAATCAAATCCAGGTCCCTGGCATCGAGAGGCAGCAGCGCTAACTACTGAACCACCGTGATAAAGCCCACTAGTAATCCCTGTCCATGCTTGTCATTTTCCAAACTCAACTATTTAAATTCTCCCTGATCTTTGCTTAGTGGCCATTACTGAAGATATCGGAAGAGGAGGTTTGGATGGAGTTCAACTTAACAGAATGTGGAAAGTGGAAGACAAGCTAAGAGACCACAAACAGTCAAAACTGTAGGTTGAGATTAGTACAGTTAGGTGGTTCTTTTTGGCTGGAATGGAAGCAAAGGGCCTTTTTCTGTGCTATAGACCTTTGCCTCTCTTTCCTGGTCAAGCCCATCTCAATTTTAGAAAAAACTACTCCCTTGACAGCCTTGCTCTTTCCTATCTTGTGATTTCCTCCAGCTCCACACAGCCCTCAAAGCACCCTGCATTCCTTCACATCTCTTATGCATCCATTTTCTTCATCCCACCAGAGAAGGCAATGCTTCAGGCAGGTGAGCCCCAAGTTCAGGTACTGCTTCCTCAAAGCTCTCCCTCACTGTGGCCACCTTTTGAGATTTCTTCATGCTGGGCACTTGACATCACCCAGTTAAAGGTTTGGACCAGTGCTTTAATTCCAGTTTTGTTTGTGCAGGAAAGAGTGCTGTTATTGCAACATCTCAATCTTCAATCAGGCTTTAAAGTCCCCCTTCTCTCATTCATATTTCTATGATGTGCCTTGGAACTCAAGCTTTGTGGGAGCCAAGGGATTTTTCAGACTTGTTGCTGATCAGCCCACTCAAACTTCAGGTAAGCAACTGGTGATTCTGAGCAAATGGCAGCCTATCGCGTTTCTCGAAACTCCCGATACCTGGAGGCAGGAAGCATCTTATCCCAAAGGGGCGAGATGAGCTTCTCATCATGGGTACTATCCTCTTGCACACACAAAAATGTAACCTAATACTTTAGGTAACCCAATCTAGCATCCAACTGCAGCCTGCAAATCCCTGGCTCCAGTACCCCCATTTAACAAGTAACAGCAGTGGTTTGAGATCTGCAAATATATATCAAGGCTGGCCTTCAGTCTGGATCAACCTTCACTGTCACATTTCATACGTTAAATGGTACAATCGCCTTAGCTGGTTGACCTTCATTAAGCTCCTTTCATCTCTTGACATGTGGCCACTCCCCCTCAGAAGGATAAATGCAATCCTAAACAGAATTGCTTAATGATGAAATAAAGGCCTCTGCATAGCCGGAGGCTGGCTCCTCCATTTAAACTGTTCCAGTTCCAGCATTCACACTGCTTTCATTGTCTCATCATTGAAAGCAACAAGCCAGTCATTGTTCCCAGATGCCTCTCAAAAGCCCCTGGTTGTTCTCCTCCCAATCCGGGTCACCACCCCAATCCCTTCGTTCAGGATGTAACTCTCCGCACTGGTTGGTTTAATTTCATCGCTTCTCCACTGATCAACACTAACAGTTCAAACTCATCCCAAGTACCCACTGCAATGCCAAATCAGCTGTCAATGCAACAGCTAGTCACTTCTGCAGGTAGAAGATAAGTACTCACGTACCGACCTGTGCAGGACTCCAGTCAGCATTGCCCTGCCTATCGACCATGTACTCAACACCACCTGGAAGTCTCATGCTGTATTGACTGTGCCACATATCTTTCCTGCCCAACCCAGTCTCACATTCTCTGTTGGACTTGTGAAAGCAGTGAGGGAAACTAACTCAAACGAAAGACCACAAACAAGTGGCTGAGCCAAAATACGCAAGTTGGTGAAATGAAGGAACTGCATGTTAGCCCTGGCTCATGGAGTAGTGCTCTTGTTGAGTCAGAAAACTGTACGTTCAAATCCCACCCCAAGACTGCAGCGCACAAACTGACAAAGAAAGAGAGCCATACAGTTGGAGATGCTGGCTTTCAAATGTAGTGCCAAATCAATGCCCCAGTTTGCTCTCTGGGGTGGAAAGGAAGGAAGCTGAGGCACTATTCAAAGGGAAGGTATCCATGGAGCTGATGGCTAAAATTGAGCAATCAACATCTCAAAAACCAAGCACAGACAGACAATCTGGTCATTAACGCATTGCAGATTTGTGAAGGTGAGGGCAGCCAGAGTGATGCCTCTTCAGAAGTGTTTCAGGGCTGTAAAGCATTTGAAGACTTTCTCACAGGTTACATGGTTTTATACACACCTCTTCCAGAGAAGGAAATGTGCAATATCTGGGCTGAACAGAGCAGTTTGTGTTTCTGCAGTTTTTTTTGTCTCTAACTGTGTCAACTGTGCAGGTTTGGGCATTCCCAATTTTGATTTTAAAAAATTAAGTACAGGTGAAGAAAGAACAAAGGACATGCTGCTGCAGTCCTCCAGGATCCTTCTTCCCTCACCTCTGCCAACATTGGATATTATCAAGTGCTAAAAACTTTTCTGTATGCCAATAGCGATTTGCATATCTCAAAACTGGAACACTGACATTCTGGCTCACAGGTAGGGACACTGCCGCTGCACAAGACACTCACTGACCACTGAGCAAGTAGAGGAGTGGTTCAAGAAAGCAAGGTTCACAGAGGTCCGTGGTGCCCACTGCTGCCTCAGGCCGCTTACATTGGAGGCCTTAACAACATCTTCCAACATCAAGCATCCGGTCCATTTCTTTTTTTACAAACCATTTTTCCCATTGTGGCCATCACATCACGTTCCTTCCCACACAACTCAGTAAATGCAGTCACCATGTGAGAGTACACACAACTTTGGAAACCTTTTTATATTTCATCCAGCGCTTCTGCTCCTAGATAAAACAAAATAACTTCCTTCTCTCGCACAACCTAGCTTAGTCCTTGTTGGAAACATATTGAAGAGATGCCACCTGGGGGTAGATTATGGTTTTGGGGGTGGGAGGGATGATGCGGAAGAGACAAACAGAGTGCTAGCTGAACGTGCACACTGATATATTATGGTCACTCATCTGGAACTTCAAAATTGGCCATAAATATTTTCTTGAGGGGATTTACTGATTCAGTCATGAAGGCCTCATCTGACCAGATTGCAACAGGTATCAATCCAGTCATAATGTTACTGAAACTGAGGGAACTTGATGGGTTGCGTTTCCTCTTGAAAACATGATTAGAATCTCCCATTTAAGAGGTGGCGAACGGAAATGAGGAAATTCCATCCGCTATTCTCACAGCTGAAGGAGACTGGAGGAAGATTTGAGTTCAAGATTACAGCAGATTTGCAAAGACAAAGAAAAGTCTCTGCCATTTGCTGATCATGTAAGGACTACAGGACACAGATTTAAGATGGAGGCTGAGTGGTATGGGCTTTGCTTGGAGAGAAACACTGATGGAATAACCTATCTGCGCATGACAATGTCTTGGGAAAATCGCTGCCCACAAGGGTACTGCAGGGCTACAGAGTTTGGGACTGACTGGATTGCTCAGAGAGTAAGACAATGGGATTAACAGCCCACTCCTATTGGCTCTTATGACTCTACATCCAGTCATACCCTTTACGGTTTATACTTGGCACCACAATCCTGTCCCTCATTGCTTTGATCAGAAGGATGGCTGAAAGATTTGCACATGGGAGAAAATTCCAACTAGGCAAAAGTGAGGACGGCAGATGCTGGTAACTAAAGTTCAGATCAGAGTGGTGCTGGAAAAGCACAGGTCAGGCGGAGGAGCAGGAAAATCAACGTTTCGGGCAAAAGCCCTTCATCAGGAAAATTCCAACTGCAAACCAAGCAGCCAAATATTCTCCGTCTGTCACGGAGCTCAGAGCTTCAGTAAATTCCTATCATGCTCATTCGCCACAATAAATCAGGAAAAAGTTTCCCACAAAGGGAAATTTCCAGAAATTCAAAGGGAATTTAATCTGTTTTGTTTAGACTAAATTCAGCTCAAAATAAAAATAATCCACTTCTAAGAAGCATATTTTAAAAGCATATTGCAAATATCACTTAAATGCCTTGACCAGACTGCTACAATGGTATCAAACAACCATCAGTGGGCAGTACGGTGGCACAGTGGTTAGCACTGCTGCCTCTCAGCGCCAGAAACCCAAGTTCAATTCCCACCTCGGGCAGTGAAGTGGAGTTTGCACATTCTCCGTGACTGCGTGGGTTTCCTCCCACAGTCCAAAAAATGTGCAGGTTAGGTGAATTGGCCAAGCTAAATTGCCCGTTGGGTTAGGTGAAGGGGTAAATGAAGGGGAATGGGTCTGGGTGGGTTGTTCTTCGGAGGGTCAGTGTGGGCTTGTTGGGCCGAAGGGCCTGTTTCCACACTAAGTAATCTCTGAAATAAAATGATTCATTTTAAATGAGGGGGCATTGGAATTTTAGATACATTGTTCAAGCCAGCTGGGAAGCACTAAACATTGTTACAACCGAGCTGACAGAGTGCACTTTGTTCTTGCGCCATTACACCACAGGTAACAATAGAAAAATATTACTTTTCTGTTACCAAGATGGCCAAATAAATGCCATATCTACATCATGCTTGAAATAAAAAAGGATCTAACATGGCTTCTTAACAAGTATCAATTTAAACAATAAGTTACTCCAAAACATGTGTAAAGCACAAAAAACTTCAGGGAGAGAAAAGAAGATCTATAAAGATTTGCTTTAAAGTTTTAGTTTATACTCCACAAACAGCTGCACTGATGTTCTGGTACAAGTGGTCAAGTCACTAATAGCGCACTATTGTCTCTGGAGTCTTGGCAGTCACAGTTTGCTCAGGAAATGTAATACTAAGAAGTTCCTGCAATCTCACTTTCAGAACATCAAAGAAGTTTCACCCTGAACTCAAAAGTTCTTTCGGAATTGAGAGCGATCAGCTGGCCTGCGTTTCCACACATCCATCTTATCCCCCCAAATGAAAACCAGATAAAACATGAACCTCTGTAGTCCAATCACTGTTCAAAGTGCCACAGCACAATCTACAGCAGAACAAGTAGTTATCACCAGTATGTGATTTCCAGGAAGCTTGTTAGAAAAAGGCCCAATGTCCACAGGAACTTTTCAACAATCTTTCAAATAAATCACTCCAGGTATTTCCACAAAAGCTGAAATAAGTTCATTTTTTCCACAATCCTTCAAAATGTAAGACTTCCAAGAAATATTGAGGAGAACGCATCTTCATAACATATACATTGTAGATCATAAAAATTTACATTTAAACTGAAGGATTAATGAAGAAAAACATCAAAAGGCACTTTTACAAAAGGTATTACTTAACAAAAAGTTAGGAGGGAGGAAAAAACAAGTGTCTCTGCAGGGTAATGTATAAGAAAGTGAAATAACCTAAATATAGATGAGAGTAGAGAGTAACATTTGTCATTTCTATGATACACAACTGATAATAAAAACAAGACAGTGTTCCTCCAGGTTCCTGGGTGCTACGTGGACAGCACAAACTGTACGGCATAAAGTGCATAAGTAGTGCAAATCACACAAGTTATAGTCTAATAGAATGATAGTGATTTTTCTAACAGCAATTCGAAGTCATGCAAAAAATTTCAAATGCTAAAAAGAGTCTGACCATACTGTGATAAGGAGCCTGATGACTTGAGGGAAGAAACTGTTGCAGAGTCTGGCTGTGACAGACCAAATGCTCCGGTATCTTCTGCCAGATGGCAGGCGGGAGAAGAGTTTGAGTGAGGGGCGTGATTAAATTTAATCTCATGATTAAGTTGTATGCTTTGACATAATGCCATGAATATTAAGTGGCACATGTCCAAGGTTGAAATTATTCAGAAAGCTTAGTCAGTAAAAGAATAGTTTAATTTGGGTATATTAGGTGTATTTGATATACAATTCAGCTAATTATGGCTTAAGCACAGAAAGTACTAGCTCATGCCAATTGACAATCTTGTAACCAAATTGCAAAATGAGATGGCTGGGAGGTAGGCAACAAGCCCCATGACCACAATGGAATAGCAAGGAAGTTGCAAGTTCAACGTGTAATACAAGTAGTCAAAGAGAATCGCAAACAAAAAGTTCTTTGAATAAGAAAGATGGCAAATCTTTGGAAGTGGTAAATGCATGTTATGAAACATCACAGCACAGAAATAGTTCAAATGGTCTAACATTATCTGTGACAATACTAAAACTTCCAGAGTAAACCCGAATGTTAAATAATCTTTAAAAGTTGGATGCATAGAGTATTGGAGATACCAGAGGTTAATTAGACTGCTTTACTTCAAAATGGTCTATAGGGAGTAAGAACTTCTCGCCTTCCAGCTTGTTTTTGTACTATAATCAAAACATATTCCATTTGGCAAGCTTCTTGGTAAAAGTAGTTGGGATTAATGCGTCACTTGGCAAATCCTGGAGAGACTTAAACAGGCTCAAGAATTAAAATCACATCCACTGCAATGCTTTCAGAAAAAGATTATATAAATCAGTCAACTTCCGTTAAGTGACAGTAGTTACTATATTAGTCAAAGAGAGAAAGCCATGGACAACAAAGCAGCTAAGATGAAACAAAGAAAAAGTAATCAAAGGCACCAATTTTGATGCGTGGGAACAAAAGGGTCTTAGGGTCAAAGATAATATTTGCTTAAAAGGCACAGAGCAAAGCTGGACTTGAGTAAATAAAAACAAAGTACTGAAAACACAACAGATCTGGGGTGGCAGATGTTTGGAACTCTGCTACAAATGGCAGTGTATGCTGGATAAATCATTAATTTTAAAACCAAGACAACGTTTTGTTCAGCAAAGATATTGAGAGATATGGACCAAAGGCAGGTGTATGGTGTTAAGCCACAGACGATTCATGGTTTTGCTGAACTGTGAACAGGCTGGAAAGGCTGAATAGCCTACTACTGTTCCTTTGCTCCAAGGGAAAAACAGATAACGTTCCAGGCAGTAACATTTGATGAACGATCACATCCTGAAACAGGAGAGGTTCCTTTCCACCACAATTGCTCGAAGATCCACCAAGCATTTCCAGCCTCGAGTTGGGTCAATATGCCCAACAGTACCTTAACACCACCGATCCAAATTATCAGCAGTGGTACAAGGGAGCTGCTCAACATCACTCTCTGAAGGAGCAATTAGGAATAGGCGATAAATTTGCCCAGCCACTAATTCCCTGAATGAAAAAAATGCCAATATTTCAAAGAGGAGATGGACGAGATGAAAGGTGCTAATTAGGATGCTTTGAATGGGCTAAGGGTTGGTCAGTTGCCTGGTTCAGATGGTTTGGATCCAAGGTTACGAAAGGAAACAGAAAAGGAGATAGTGGAATGGTTTGACATAGTTTTCACAAGAGGCAGGCCAGATGTCATCCGTATGGCAGAGCCTCAACTATTCCAAGGGGTTAGAACATTCTTAGAAATGATGGGACAGTCAGTCAGTCAGGGGAGGCAACGCCAAGGCGGTAACATCACTGCACTAGCAATTCAGAGGTCCAGGCTAATATTCTAGGGACATAGTTCAAATCCCACCATAGCAGATAGCGAGATTCCACTTCAAAGTTTATGGGGAGGCAACTATTGCTGGACTGTCATTCCTGAAATCCAATTAATTTTCTGGGAACTAGGATTCAAATCCTGCCAGGATGTAAATTTTAACTTTATAATTTAAAAAAATCTAGGATTTGTTAAGCTAAAAAATCTAACATAGACCATGCCGATGACAATGCATTGCTGATTGCCAGGAAAAAACCCATCTTGTTCACTAATGCTCTTTAGGGAAGGAAGCTAGTTGTCCTTACCTAGTTGGGCCTACGTGGGACCACAGACCTGCAGCAAATGACCAAGGCCAATTAGGGGTGGGAAATAAATGCTGGTTAATCAGCGATACCCTGATCCCCTGAATGAATAAATAAGAAAAAAATCTGGAATTAAAAGATGACCTAATGGCAATCGTGTAATGCACTGTTGGACGCCATTAAAAACACAAGTGGTTCACTTGTCCTTTATGGAAGATGATCTTTCATCCTTCCCTGCTCTGGTCTACATATGTGGTCGGCTCCGAAATGCCCGAAGCTAGTCAGTTTAATTGCAACTAGGGGTGGCCAAGAATTAATTTTGCTTAGAGACAAAGTTAGAATACAATGATTAACCAAGCCAAGTACAGGAGAGACTCAGTCAGTCTAGCAACATCTGTGGGGAGAGAAACAGTCAACATAAGCCCATTGACTTGCCATGGCAAATGGAGAATGGTGGACAATGTATTCTCCCATCGATCTGTACTAGAAATTCTTTAAAAATGCGTTAATACTGCATACATTGAATTAAAAAAGGAAATTGGAATAGAGTAAATTCTAAAATTTGCCGTTAATTGCAAACTTAGAGGTTGGCAACCAGTAAGGATCCAACCAAACAATCTCAAGGGAAACTAGGGACTGGCAATAATTATTAGCCCTGTTCGCAAAGCTTACATCCACTGAATGAAGAAAGATTGACTGTAGCACCGTACATACAAGTGACAGAATGTGTACAGAGAACTACGAAGTCATACACTTCAACTGACAATACAGATTTAATAGCACAGTTTGAGTGTACGCATGGGGTTAAGCAACCTGGGAGTTCATTCACACAGAACTTTGAGGGTAGAAAAGACAGTGAATAGAATTGTACAGCACAGAAATAGACCCTTCAGTCCAATTTGATCATGACAAGATATCAGACATTAACCTAGTTCCATTTGCCAGCATTTGACCCATATCCACTAAACCTCTCCTGTATTTAGACCCATCCAGATTCCTTTTACGTGTTCTAATTGTACCAGCCTCCACCACTTGCTTTGTTAGAGACAAAAAAACTGCAGATGCTGAATCCAAGACAGGCAAGCAATAGACTGAAAGAAGCCTGCAAGCCATACAGCATCAAGTACTGAAGGGTCATACCAGATACGTTGACTTCTCCACCTCCTGATGTTGCCCGGCTCAGTGTTATTCCAGTCTACTGCTTGTCCACCACTCCCTCTGGCAGCTTACTCTATACACGCACCACCCTCCTTGCAATAATTGCTATGCTGGTCCCTTTAAATTTTTCCCCTCTCACCTTAAACCTATGCCACCTAGTTCTGGACTCCCCATCCCTTGTCTATATACCCTCTCCATGATTTTATTAACTTCTATAAGGTCACCCCTTAGCTCCCAACGCTCCAGGGAAAACATTCCCAGCCTATCCCTGTTGAAGGAATAGTAGCAAAACACTGATCTTGGGCTTCATAAATAGAAATATTAACTTTAAAGCAGGGAAACGCTAAATCTTTCAGTATCGCATCCACATCTGTGCATCCTTCCTGAAGTGGTGATGGGATTGTCTAGAATAGTTCTAAGAATGAGGGACTTTAGCACCGAAGTCAGTGTTGTTGTTCTCGAAACTTCCTTCAATCTCTTTTGCTTCAATTGGGACAATAACACGTTTACACAAGGTAAACAGATGTAAAACTGTTCCTTTGAATTGATTGGTACAATGACTGGTGAACAGATGCGCGGGAGGATGTGAGGAAGAACTTTACTTATGCAGCGAGCAATAATGAGTTGGACTTTGGAAAGCAGAGTTGCTTGGATTGAATCACAGACTTGCTGGGCCAAATAGCCACCTTCTGTTCAAACAGAACTCTGACAGAACTAAAATGATTCTGGAAAAAATTTGGAGAAATAACAATGATCAGAAAAAAATGCACCTTTTGAAAATTTGAGATACTGTCAATGATACTGAGGAAACTGCATTCACACAAGAACAAGTGGAGTGCCTCAGGGGTCAGTGCTGGGCCCACGATTGTTTGTTACCTATATCAATGATTTGGAGGAGAATGCACAAGGCATGAACATTACATTTGCAGATAGGCAGTATCATGGACTGTAAGGTTCTCAGAAATTGCAGCAGGACCTTGATCACCTGGGGAAGTGGGCCGAGAAATGGCAAATGGAGTTTAATATAGATAAGTGTGAGGTGTTGCATTTTTGGAAAGTCAAATCAAGGTAGGAGTTTCATGGTAAATGGTAGAGCCTAAAGGAGTGTCGTGGAACAGAGGGACCTTGGACTTCAGGTGCACACTTCTCTGGAAGTGGAGTCCCACGTAGACAGGGCACTGAGGAAGGCTTTTGGTACACTGGCTTTCATCAGTCAGGGCATTGAGGATAGTCGTTGGGAAGTTATGTTGCAGTTGTACAGGACGTTGGTGAGTCCACACTTGGAAAACTGCGTTCAGTTTTGGTCACCTTGCTATAGGAAGGATGCTATTTAACTGGAAAGAGTGCAAGAGAAATTTACAAAGGACATTGCCAGGACTCAAGGGACTGAGTTATAGGGAGAGGTTGGACAAGCGAGGACTTTTTTCCTTTAGAGTGTGGGAGACTGAGGGGAATCTTGTGTGTAAAATCATGGGAGGCGTGGATAGGGTGAACGCACTCAGTTTTTCCCAGGGTTGGGGAAGCGAGGACTAGAGGGCATCAGTTTAAGGCGAGAGGGGAAAGAATAAAAGGGAACCTGAGGGGCAATTTTTTTCCTTTAGTTGGTGGTACACATATGGAATGAGCTGTCAGAAGTGGATGAGGCATGGACACTGACATTTAGAAAGCATTTGGACAAATACACGGATAGGAAAGGATTAGAAGGATATGGTCCAAGTGCAAGGAAATGGGATTAGCATGGATGGATATTTTGGTTGGAATGGACCAGTTTGGGCCAAAGGGCCTGTCTCTGTGCTGTCATATAACCATGAGTAGGCAATTCAAACCTGCTCCATTTAATATGATCATAGCTGATCTCATCTCATCCTCAACATTACTTTCCTGCCCTCTCTCCATAGCCCTTCAACGCACTGCTAGTTAAAAATGTGTTTTATCACAAAATTTACTCAATGCCCCAGTATCCACCACAGAGGAAGTCAACAATCTTTTGAGGGATGTAATTTCTCATCTGCTTTAGGTTTATTACCCCATATGCTAAAACTATGACCTTTTGTCCTAGATTGTTTTCTCAACTGGGGCAGTCTCTCTGCACCTGGTTTGCCAATCCCCTTTACCATGTTATGTAGCTCAATTACATCTCCTCTCAATTGGTTAGTTACTTTGGCAACATTTACAGGAAAAAAGTGTCAGGATCCTGGACAATCCATGGAAATTAATGCTGGCTTAAGGATGGGGATTCCACTAAATCAAGACCAACAGCAAAGGAGGAAATAATGGCACTCATCCTGGTGACAATTATTCAAGGCCAGATGGTTTCTATCCATGTGACTGGATGCAATAAGCCTTCAGTTGAACAGCCAAGGATGAGTATGCTTCACAAACCCAACATTTTTCTTTGAAGAGCTAGCTTCCTCAATAGACTGGCTCGCTCATGGAACCAAAGGCAACTTCCTTACTTGGAAGGGTCGCGAAAGTAAGGGTGATGTCCTGGATGCCAACACCTTTACCACAATTATTGAAATTTAATTAACTCTTACACAGCTTTTCCTTATTTTCACTGATAATATCTCAAATTTTCAAGGAACATACATTGGGACAATCACCCCCCATTTCTCCTAATAAAGAAATGTATTTTGGTACCTTAACTATTCCCTATAATTATCCATGACTTAGCTGATGAGACAAAGTCCTATAATCAAAGCTGGAGATGACCAAGATAGACCACATTTGGCACAGTATAGGTGAAAGAATAACAATTGAGGCAGCACATTGGCTCAGTGGTGAGCACTGCCGCCTCACAGAACCAGGGACCCAGGTCTGATCCCAGCCTCGGGCGAATGTCTGTGTGGAGTTTGTACATTCTCCCCGTGTTTGCGTGGGGTTTCCTCCTACAGTCCAAAGATGTGCAGGTTAGGTGAATTGGTCATGCTAAATTGCCCATTGTGTTTGTTGCATTAGTCAGGGATAAATATGGGGAATGGGTCTGGGTTACCCTTTGGAAGGTCAGTGGGGACTTGTTGGGTTAAGGGCCTGTTTCCATACTGTAGGGAATCTAAAAACATTAGACATATTGGCAGATCAGAGTAGGCATTTAGATTTCAATGTAGACAAGTGATGCAACCTTTTGAACTCTAATTGGGTCAAAGTTAGAAACACTGAACTTTCAAAGGAAAAGTAATTTAACAATCCTGAACAGGTACAGAAAATAGTCAAAAAGACCATTGGAAAACTGGCCTCCATTTCCAGAGGTGTAAAAACTGTTTAGAACACATCCGGAGACATTGAAGAAAGATATTGAGCACATCTTATGAAAGACTTATACACTTTGAAAGGAGCACAGCAGAGTCACAGTAGGACCTGTACTCCACTGAGAAGAGGAATTATCCCCAGAATATAGGAGGTTATCATAATTTAATTAAAGTTTAAGATACCTAGAACATGAAGAGAAACCAGTCCATGCCGGGGAATCATAGCATTTAAGGTAACAGACATTCCCAAAGTGAAATTTAGTAAATTATTATAGTGAAAAAGGGTATGGAAACTTTGGAAATCTCAACAAGTGACAATGGATGCTAACTTTAAAACAGATTTACAATGTCTTTTTGCCCGAAAGGACTTAAGGCTATAGTAGCAAAAGGCAGATAAGTGGAAATGGGTCACTGACCAGTCATTACCTCTCAAAACATGGAACACCTTTTAGGGTCAAGAAACTAAATGGGACAAGAATGGTACCATCCAAACACCAGAGCTGACAACATTTTAAATTTTATTCATTGAATTGTTCCCCAAAGGGAAGAATGAAAAAGCAGATTATTTAAATGGAGAATAACTTCAAAATTCTGAGGCTGAGAGATCTAGGTGTTCTAGTGCACAAGTCACAAAACGTCATTTCACAGGTAAAGAAATTCAGGCTATCTTTTATTACAACATAAACTTTATTTCTGGCATTGGTGGGACCATATCTGAAATACTGCAGTCTCTTTTAAGGAGACATGTAAGTGTATTAGAAGAAATCCAGAGGCTTACTAGATGAATACCTGCAACGATGGGGGTGTCCTGGGAGGAAGATTGACCAGGAAAACAAGGGGGCTTATTCCCACTGGAGTTCACAAAGTGAGGGGTGACTTGATTGAAGCAGGGTCCTGGATGGTCGGGACTCTGCACGAGAAGGATAAATGCACTGCTGGACAAATCCAGACACTCAACAAATTAGAGGGCCACCCTTTTAAAATAGAGGAGAAATTTCTCACCCTCCTCCCCCTACCAATTCCAATTTTGATTTGTATCTTTTGTTTTTTTCTTATCTCAGTGTTCACTAAAGTGTACAGCTGTCCAAACACTTGGGTATTTTCTTTCAGATTACGAGGTGTTCTTATGCTGTCCAGGAGAGTGACATACGCAGCAGCTGCCAAGACTGCTTTGGTTTCCAGTAAGCTCACTTGTTCAGCAACTGGGATTTGCATTACTATATATTTTAGACTTGTCACATTCTGTATCCATATCTGCATGTGGCATACTTTAAACTGCTTTAAATTCAAAGACAGTGCCATAGAAAGAGCTTAAAGCAATCTCTCAGGCTCCTGCGTTGTCAAGATGTAGCCAAGCAGCTCAAGCAGATCAGCTCATCGAGATGTGACAATGAGTCAGCTTACTTAAAACCCTTACTCCCACACTTTCCTCCAATTTCTGTTCTGTACAACCCCAAATTTCTCGAAGAGCCTTTGACCAGAACAAACAAGTACTAATTTCAACTTTTAGTATCCTGAATATATCATCAACACATTATGACACTTTAGAAATATTTCCACAAAGGACACAGTTGCATAGCACAGAAACAGACCGTTCGGTCCAACTTGTCCATGCTGACCAGATATCCTATATTAATCTAACCCCATCTGCTCTCTCAACCATTGTCCCATCCACCTAGACACCCCGTGCTGGCTTCTTACCCGCCCGCGATCTCTTTATAGCCAACTGCCGCCGCGACATGAATTGACTCAACCTGTCCACCCCCCTTACCCACTCCAACCTCTCGCCCTCGGAACGTGCAGCCCTCCGCTCCAACCCCAACCTCACCATCAAAACGGCAGACAAGGGAGGTGCGGTAGTAGTTTGGCGCACCAACCTTTATACCGCTGAGGCCAAACGCCAGCTCGCGGACACATCCTCCTACTTGACCATGACCCCATCTCCCACCACCAAACCATCATCTCCCAGATCATCCATAACCTCATCACCTCAGGGGATCTCCCATCCACTGCCTCCAACCTCATAATCCCACAACCCCGCACCGCCCGTTTCTACCTCCTGCCCAAAATCCACAAACCTGACTGCCCCAGCCGACCCATTGTCTCAGCCTGCTCCTGCCTCACCGAACTCATCTCCGCGTACCTCGACACGGTTCTGTCCCCCTTAGTCCAAGAACTCCCCACCTACGCTCGGGACACCACCCACGCCCTCCACCTCCTCCAGGATTTTCTCTTCCCCAGTCCCCAACGCCTTATCTTCACGATTGACATCCAGTCCCTGTACACCTCCATCCCCCATCACGAAGGACTCAAAGCCCTCCGCTTCTTCCTTTCCCGCCGTACCAACCAGTACCCTTCCACTGACACCCTCCTTCGACTGACTGAACTGGTCCTCACCCTGAACTTCTCTTTCCAATCCTCCCACTTCCTCCAAACCAAAGGAGTTGCCATGGGCACCCACATGGGCCCCAGCTATGCCTGTCTCTTCGTAGGATATGTGGAAAAGTCCATCTTCTGCAACTACACTGGCACCATCCCCCACCTTTTCCTCCGCTACATCAACGACTGTATCGGCGCTGCCTCGTGCTCCCACGAGGAGGTTGAACAGTTCATCCACTTTACCAACACCTTCCACCCCGACCTCAAATTCCCCTGGACCGTCTCAGACTCCTCCCTTCCCCTTCCTAGACATCTCCATTTCTATCTCGGGCAACCGAATCAACACGGACATTTACTATAAATCGACTGACTCCCACAGCTACCTAGACTACACCTCCTCCCACCCTGTAAAAACACCATCCCATATTCCCAACTCCTTCGCCTCCACCGCATCTGCTCCCAGGAGGAACAGTTCCAATACCGTACAGCCCAGATGGCCTCCTTCTTCAGGGACCGCAGATTCCCCCCAGACGTGATCGACGATGCCCTCCACTGCATCTCCTCCACTTCCCGCTCCTCCATCCTTGAGCCCGGCCCCTCCAACCACCACCAGGACAGAACCCCACTGGTTCTCACCTACCACCCCACCAACCTCCGCATACAACGTATCATCCGCCGTCATTTCCGCCACCTCCAAACAGACCCCACCACCAGGGATATATTTCCCTCCCCTATCAGCGTTCCGAAAAGACCACTCCCTCTGTGACTCCATCGTCAGATCCACACCACCCCCCCCACCAACCCAACCTCCACTCCCGGCACCTTCCCCTGCAACCGCAAGAAATGCAAAACTTGCGCCCACACTTCCCCCCCTCACTTCCCTCCAAGGCCCCAAGGGATCCTTCCATATCCACCACAAATTCACCTGCACCTCCACACACATCATCTATTGCATCCGCTGCACCCGATGTAGCCACCTCTACATTGGCCGCCTACTTGCGGAACGCTTCAGAGAACACCGCTGGGACACCCAGACCAACCAACCCAACAACCCCGTGGCTCAACACTAACTCCCCCTCCCACTCCACCGAGGACATGCAGGTCCTTGACTCCTCCATCGCCAGAACATAACACGACGGTTACAGGAAGAGCGCCTCATCTTCTGCCTGGGAACCCTCCAACCACAAGGGATGAACTCAGATTTCTCCATTTTCCTCATTTCCCCTCGCCCCACCTTGTCTCAGTCGATTCCCTCGAACTCAGCACCGCCCTCCTAACCTGCAATCTCCTTCCTGACCTCTCCGCCCCACCCCCACTCCGGCCTATCACCCTCACCTTGGTCTCCTTCCACCTATCACATCTCCATCGCCCCTTCCCCAAGTCCCTCCTCCCTACCTTTTATCTTAGCCTGCAGGACACTTTCCTCATTCCTGATGAAGGGCTTATGCCCGAAACGTCGAATTTCCTGTTCCTTGGATGCTGCCTGACCTGCTGCGCTTTTCCAGCAACACATTTTCAGCTCTGATCTCCAGCATCTGCTGTCCTCACTTTCTCCTCTATTCATGTACCCACCCAGATGCCTTTTAAACATTGCAATTGTTCCAGTTTCCACCATTCCTTTGGCAGTTCATTATATCCATGCACCAGCCAGTGCCCCTCAGATGCCACCGGAGACTGAAAAACTCCCCTTCCTCCCAACTTAATTTTCTGCTGCTCAGCGCAAAAGCATCCAACTTATTGAAGTACCCCACACAACCCAGTAGCTTCAGCCACTCTGGTCGCCAGCTTTTACATCACTGCAATGTGTATGTATAGCCCAGCAACCAGAATTGCACAATTTCTGAAGTGGCAGAACAACTTTACTGCCTCAACTCAGCGCTGGGTCTTTTAAAACATCCCAACATCCAATTTCCTTCAATCTCTACCATCGAGCATTGCTGGTTGGGTTTTGACCCTGAGCAACACCAGATCTCATCTCTTGAGCCAGCCACGCTCAATCTGTTCGATCGGAGGCTTTATATCTTTCTGCACATTCAATCGGCCCAGTCTGCTGGGTGCCAGTGAAACCAAAAGACTATTTAACACCAAGAATGTTGCTTTCCAAAATGGAAAGATGAAGAAAATACACTTACCCGCCTTTGCTCCAGCTGCTTCTACCATCACCTCCAGTTAACACCTACAAGCGGGCACTGGGAGGCAAAAAACCCATGACACTAAGCCCAGACATCTGTTCGCTAATGGCACCCTAAGCCCAGCTTTCTTCCTGTTAGAAGTATCACAAGCCCAGATCCGATATGTGGCACAAGAAATGCTGTTCCCATGAAAGGCATCACAAGCCTACACATTGCTGGTGGACCATAAACAAACCCAGAGGCATTGAGAAAGCAACAGAATCCCAACCCAAAAGGTGCCACAAGCCCAAATCCTACATGTGGTTCTGCAGGTGCAACCCCGAGAGGCAAAGTAATTCCAGACCATACGTGACTGTACAAATACAGCCTCACTGAGGATCACAACAAGCCCTGACCCTAACAATGTGAAACTAAGTGCAGCCAAAGCCATATTTATGACACTCAAAGGTGCAGCCCCCCTGATGTCAGAGTAATGCCAGGGTGTACTTGCAGCTGTACAAGTGCAGCCCCACAAGTCTCACCAATGTCAGACCCTACCTGTAATATGAGTACAGGGCAGACCCTACCCTTTTGCTGTCAAACTCACTCATCACAAAGCCCAGACCCCATTGAAGGTACAACTAATCCAAGTTTTCCCAAGTGCAGCCACAGACTCTGCTAGTCCAGACTCTCCCTGCAGCTCTACAGGAGCAGCCCTCCCGAGAAACAGAGTAATCCCAGACCCTACGTGTGACACAATAAGTGCAGCCCAGACCCCAAGGCTCTCAATAGTGCAGTGTCATAATAAGTCCAGACCAGCTTTACAGCTCTACAAGTGCAATCCCATCAGCATTGTGACAATCCCAGTTCCTACTGGTGACACTAAGCATTGGCCAGACCCCACCTATGGCTCTGCAAGTGCAATACCCTCCACACTACCACCGTTTATTACAGCAATTCCAGACCCTACATGTGACATTAAGTGCAGCCCAGACCCTAGCTACGTCTCTGAAAAGTGCAGCCCCCATGATATCATAGTAATACCAGAGCCCACTTGTAGCTCTACAACCACAGCCCCATGAAGATTTCAGCAAGGTCAGATCCTGAGTGTAAGGGCAGCCCTGTGGCTCTCTGAAATGTAGCCCATGAATGTCACAATAAACCCAGACTTTACATGTGATACTGAAAGACAGACCATGTGGTGTCAGTTATCCCAAATCTTACTTGTGGTTCCACGAGAGTAGCCAAGTGCCGTAATAAACCAGACCCTACAAGAGGGATTGGCAAACCCAGATGCTTTCTATGATCAGATGAGTATGGAAACAGGCCCTTCAGCCCAAGTCCACACCGACCCTTCAAAGAGAAACCCACCCAGACCCATTCCCCTACATTTACCCCCTTCACCTAACAACTGGTAATTTAGCATGGCCAATTCACCTAACCTGCACATCTTTGGACTGTGGGAGGAAACTGAAGCACCTGGAGAAAACCCACGCAGACACAGAATGTGCAAACTCCACACAGACAGTTGCCCAAAGCGAGAATTGAACTTGGGTCCCTGGCACAGAGGCAGCAGTGCTAACCACTGTGCCACCTCATGTTACAAATGCAGCCTTGAGTGTCACAGCAAGCCCAGACTCCAGCTAGGGTTCTGCAAGTGCAGCCCATAATCCAGCTAGTGCAGACCCTACCTGTAGCTCTACAAGTGCAGCCCCCATGAGAATCACAGTAATCCCAGACCCAACATGTGACACGAAGTGCAGCCCAGACTCTCGCTATGCCTCAAACGTGCAGCCCCATGATGTTAGTGATGCAAGAGCCTACTTGCAGCTCTAACTGCAGCCCCTTGAATGCCTCAGCAAGGCCAGACCCTTCCTGTGACAGCATTGGCACAGTTCAAACCCACTTATGGCCCTACAAGTGCAGCCCCTGTGAAGGTCATCGTAACCCCAGACCCTACAATGGGATCTTGATCAGATGGGTCAATAGGCTGAGGATTGACAGATGGAATTTAATTCAGGTAAATGCGAGAAAAAGCCAATCAGGGCAGGACTTATACACTTATTGGTAAGGTTCTGATTGCTACTGACCAGAGAGACCTTGGGAGTGCAGATTCATTGTTGCTTGAAAGGGGAGTCACAGGCAGACAGGATTGTGAAGGCGGTGTTTAGTATGCTTTCCTTTATTGGTCAGAGCATTCAGTACAGGGGTTGGGAGGTCATGTTACAGTTGCACAGGACATCAGTTAGGCCGCTTTTGGAACAATGCGCGCAATTCTGGTCTCCCAAGTTATGAAACTTGTAAGGGCTCAGAAGACATTTAAAAGGATGTTTTCAGGGTTGGAAATTTAAGTTCTAGGGAGATGCTGAACAGGCTGGGGCTGTTTTCCCTGAAACATTGAAGGTTGAGGAGTGACCTTAGAGGTTTATAAAATCACAAGGAGCATAGATAGTATAAATAGACAAGGTCTTTTCCCCTGAGGTGGGTGAGCCCAGAATAAGAGAACATAGCTTTAGGGTGAGAGAAGGAAGATATAAAAGGGACCTCAAAGACAATGTTTTCCACATAGTGGCACACGTATATAATGAGCTGCCAGTGAAAAGGGAGGTCGCTGGTATAATTACAGCATTTAAAAAACATCGGAAGGGTTTATGAATAGGAAGGGTTCAGAGGGACATGAGCTAAGTGCCGGTAAATGGGACTAGGTTAGGATTTCTGATCTCATGGACGAGTTGGACTGAAAGGTCTGTTTCTGTGCTGTACTTCTATGACTCTAAGTGCAGCCCAGACACTTTCTATGGCCCTCAAAAGTGCAGCCCGTTAGTTCACAGTAAGCCCAGACTCTGCATGCGACTCTGAAAATGAGGCACCCATGAGTGTCACAGTTCAGCCCAGACCCTACTTGCAGTTCTAAGAGTGTAACCCCGAGTGCCACAATAAACCAGACCCTCCATGTGGATCTACGAGTGCAGCCCCCATGAGTGTCACGGTAAGCCCAGATGACACTAACAGCCCCAGAATTTGCTAGTGGCACTCTAAACCCAATCAGGTAGATCCAAATACTCTTGTGATAGCACCCAACACCAAAGGGAGAGTTTCCTGAAAGCCAGGACTGAGTTCACTGAAAGAGGTTGAATAAAAAGCCAGACGCAAAAAAGCCTTTACACTAGCTTTATAATTTTGACAAAACGGCATAGTGAGCCTGTTTTTTTCTTTGAAAAAAAGAAAAAGACAGCAATGCTTAAAGATCAGGAAAACCCCCAAAGCAAGTTGACTACTACATTACAATTCACACCCCACCCCCCTCCAGAAACACTTTACAGAGACACTACTCCCTAACCCCAAAAAGTACACAAAGCATCAAGTAAAGACCCATCTACCCCATCACAGGAAAACAGCCAGGAATTACACAGCAAATTGCAGCTGGGGTTCTCTGTTACAAGGTTCATTACAGCCCATTCCAGAAAAACATCCCCAGTAAATAAGCAAGAATCCCAACCCCCCATTACATGTGCTCAAAGACCCACTAACCCCCATGAAAACATGCAAGTTACATACAAATCAGTGAAATTCACCCCATAAGATCTTTGATTCCATTTCAGAAATCAACCCCCCCACCCCCCCCGTGAACAAAAACATTAATAAACCATGAATGTGCCCACTACAAGTGCTGGATAAATTCCCATTAACAGACCCACCCCCCTCCCCAATCAGAAGAATGAATCTTGAGCAGACAATGAAGTTAGAAGACTTCCTCAGGATAACAGCGCCAGTCCCAGTTCCAGCCCCTTCCTTCAAAGCCCCAGGTGATTCCAAACTGTAGTTATCGGGTCCCCCGCTATAGCAGAGACGTGAATGAGTCCCAGTTCCAGCCCTCACTCCAAACAATGCAAGTCACCGAATGAACTCAGACCACTGCCATCCCCCAGAGAATAAGCAGAACAGCTGGCTCCAAAATCTACAAGGATCAGACAGACTGACGCTCCTTCAGAAAGTCAAATTGCATCCAGCAGCCTGTCTCGGCTCGGTGTCATCTCAGTTCCTCCTGTAATCATTCCACTCCCCCACCCCCACCAATCCCATTAATCTTCGCTGCTGAGTGACTTTTTCCAAGCAGGAACTCAAACGGCTCTCTAAAAAAAAGAGGAAGGGGATCTGGCAAAAGAGAAACAGGTTTGCATGATAGCTGGGAGAAATGGTAGAGACACAAAAGGGTAGTGAACTTAAAACATAAAAGGATAAGGAAAACCCACCACAGAAAAGATGAAAAGCTAAACAAAATAAGGGGGGGGGTCGTCTGTTTGATTGCTGTAGGCCTAGAGTACTAGAGGTGGTGATAGTGAATTGTCAAAGCCCATCCAGCCTTGTCCCAAGACCCCCCCACCCCACCAAGCCTGCTAACTTTAAGGTGAGATTCACAATTTCCCCCCCCCTCCCCATGGCTTTGTATCAGGGAACCTGCACAACCTCCCAGCAAACAAAGACTATTTCTAGATGGCGATCTCTTCGCATTCTTTCTCTTCCCCCCCCCCCAACCCCAACAAAAACACCTCGCAAAGCTTCAGTGGGCCTTCTTAATCCCTCTATCCCACCCAGGAGCAGCCTGCGAGTGGTGATGCGGGGGTGGAATCTTGCTCGTTCTCTATGGGGAGTCTTCGGGAGGGGGGGGGATAAGAGAAGGGGAGAGATGGAGGGAGAGGAGGGGGGTCGAGGTAGACAGCCCTTCGCCCACCCGCAGATCTAACACCTCAACCCTCCCCCCCCCGCCCTAAAAAAATCTTCAGTAACCACGAAGCCTGGAGCCGTAGCCGTTCAGGTAAGGGGCCCTCAGGTACTGCGGCGGCGGAGGGGGCACGGGCCTCATCATGCCGGGAGGGGCCCGGCGGTGGTCCTGGTAAGCCGAGTGAGGCCCGAACGGGGGCGGCCGGCCCCCGCCCCGGGGCGGAGGGGGCCGGTACGGGTCGTAGTAGCCGGCCTGGTCGTCCTCGTAGTAGTAGTAGTGGTGGCCGGCCGACGGAGGCCTGGAGGGCGGGTACGGGCCCGCCTCGTCCCGGTACTGCTGCGGCTGCTGCTGGGGGCCGCCGGCGCCGCCCAGGTCCCACGACTCGCGGCTCGGGTTGGAGCGGGAGAGCTGCACGAACATGTTCTGGCCCTTCAGCGGGGTGCCGTCCAGGGCCTGGATGGCGGCCAGCGCCTGGCGCTCCTGCTCCATGTAGACGAAGGCGAAGGTGCGCGCCACGTCCAGGTCGACCACCCGGCCGAAGCGCTGGAAGAGCTCCTTGATGGCGGCGCCCGACACCGGCTCCGCCAGGTTGCCCACGAAGACCTTGGTGGTGTTGCGCGTGCGCGCGTTGGCCACGCCCACCGTGATGTGCGCGCCGTGCACGTTGCTCCGGTGCAGCGCCTTGATGGCGCGCGTCGCCTGGCTCAGCTTCTCCATGTGCACGAACGCGTAGTTGCGCACCACCTCGCACTCGCTCACCTCGCCGTACTTCTCGAACATGCTGCGCAGCTCGCTCGGGCTGCAGTAGCGCGACAGGTTGCCCACGAAGATCTTCACCATCTTGTCGCCGCCTCACCCCCCCCCCCCTTCCCTGTCCCTTCCCCTCCCCCCCCCAACAACAAGCAGCGTCTTCCCGCGACCGGCAACGGACTAAGCTCTCGCCTCAAAATGGCCGCCCTATTTATAGCGAAGGGCGTTGCCTGTGCGTGGACACGCCCCCTTGCGTCCGTTCGTCACCACCTCGAGCCCCGCCTTCCTTGGACGTTGGTACGCGTCTGTCGGCGTACGGCCACACCCCTCCCATCGCGTCCAATACATGTCCCCGCCCCCTTCGCATTCAAACAGGGGTTCCCGCCTTACCCGGGACCCGCCCCTTTCGCCTCCAACACGTGTCCCCGCCCCCCTCGCATGAAAAAGTTGCCACTCAGATGCCTTTTCACTGTCACATCAAACCTATGTCCTTTACATTTGAATTCCACTAACTTTGGAAAAACACCTTGGCTATTCACTCCATACATGTCCCTCATGATTTTATAAACCTCTACAAAGTCACCCCTCAGCCTCCGCTGCTCCAGGGAAAATGGCCCACTGTCTATTCAGCCTCTCCCTGTATCTCAAATGCTCCATTCCTGGCAACATCCTTGTATAGCTTTTCTGAACCCTTGTAACATTGGAAGTTACATTGTGCTTTGCTCATAGAACGTAGAACAATACAGCACAGAACAGGCCCTTCGGCCCACGATGTTGTGCCGAACATCTATCCTAGATTAAGCACTCATCCATGTACCTATCCAATTGCCGCTTAAAGGTCGACAATGATTCTGACTCTACCACTCCCACGGGCAGCGCATTCCATGCCCCCACCACTCTCTGGGTAAAGAACCCACCCCTGACATCTCCCCTATACCTTCCACCCTTCACCTTAAATTTATGTCCCCTTGTAACACTGTTGTACCCGGGGAAAAAGTTTCTGACTGTCTACTCTATCTATTCCTCTGATCATCTTATAAACCTCTATCAAGTCACCCCTCATCCTTCGCCGTTCCAACGAGAAAAGGCCGAGAACTCTCAACCTATCCTCGTACGACCTATTCTCCATTCCAGGCACCATCCTGGTAAATGTTCTCTGCACCCTCTCCAAAGCTTCCACATCTTTCCTAAAGTGAGGCGACCAGAACTGCACACAGTACTCCAAATGTGGCCTAACCAAAGTCCTGTACAGCTGCAACATCACTTCACGACTCTTGAATTCAATCCGTCTGCTAATGAACGCTAATACACCATAGGCCTTCTTACAAGCTCTATCCACCTGAGTGGCAACTTTCAAAGATCTATGCACATAGACCCCAAGATCCCTCTGTTCCTCCACCTGACTAAGAACCCGACCGCAATTTAAGATTTATTTTTTAGATTAGTATCAGTCTAAACGTTATGGCACAGACAAGAGCACATAGGGAGCTAACACCTTCAATACATTATCTGGGCAGACACCAATTGTTAGGGTGGCATGGTGGCTCAGTGGTTAGCACTGCTGCCTCACAGTGCCACAGACCCGGGTTCAATTTCCCCTTGGACAACTGTCTGTGTGGAGTTTGCACATTTTCCCGGTGTTTGCATGGGTTTGCTCTGGTTTCCTCCTACAATCCTAAGATGTGCAGGTCAAGTGAATTCTGGATCAGTGGTGCTGGAAGAGCACAGCAGTTCAGGCAGCATCCAAAGTGCAGCGAAATCGACGTTTCGGGCAAAAGCCCTTCATCAGGAATAAAGGCAGTGAGCTAGTCTCTATGAGGTCAAGTGAATTGACCATGCTAAGTTACCCATAGTGTTAGGTGCATTAGTCAGAGGGGAATGGGTCTGGGTGGGTTGCTCTTCAGAGGGTCAGTGTGGACTTGTTGGGCCGAAGGGCCTGTTTCCACACTGTAGGGAATCTAATCTTCACTTGAAAATGTAACTTATTAAAAATGTTTTGCAATTTACATATGAAAGAAGCGAAACTAACATGGTCATTCTAACAGATGAAAGACTTGACAAACATTCAAGGTGTTTTTTATGTATAATTTCAGTTACATCACATTGTAAACTTTTGCTATAAATTCTGTGTCTTAAATCGTGTACTCCACAACCATCTGATGAAGGAACAGCGCTCCAAAAACTAGTGCTTCCAATTAACCTTGTTGGACTATAACCTGGTGTTGGGTGATGATTTTATAAACCTCTATAAGGTGACCCTCAGCCTCCGCCACTTCAGGGAAAGTAGCCTACTGTCTACTCAGCCTCTCCTATTTCAAATGCTCCATTCATAGCAACATCCTTGTAAATATTTTCTGAACCCTTTCAAGTTTTAACAACGTTTTTCCTATAGCAGGGAGGTTACTTGTACAAGGCTATATTTACATACATTTGAGGGCTGGGAGGGTCAAATAACTGAGTGGATCTTCATTTAACTTTAGCAGAAAGACCTATGGCGGCAATCGTTACCCACTGCACCTCGGCAGCAGCTGACCCAAACTTTATGGTTAGCACTGTTGCCTCACAGTGCCAGGAACTCAGTTTCAATTCTACCCTTGGGTAACTGTGCAGAGTTTACACATTCTCGCCTGGTCTGTATGGGTTACCTCCGGGTGCTCCAGTTTCTTCTCACAACCCAAAAACGCGCCCGGTAAGTGGATTAGCCACAGGAAATATAGGATGACAGGGATGGGGGTAAATCTGGGTGTGGTGCTTGTTTGGTGGATCAGCGTGGACCCAATGGTCTGAGTAGCTGGCTTACACACTGTAGGGATTCTGTAATAATCCTGGACCTTGGAACACTTGGTTGAGGTCAATTCCTTGCTCTGAGAGACCAAAAGGTTTCAGGCAGACTAAATAATAACTTTCACAGAGGCGACGGTCCTCCAGGCACAGTCAATGCTTGTCTCCGTGTGCATCCTGCTGAACAGAGGACGAACCTCACTAAGAACCACTGCATCTCTCTCCAGACTACCTTTGATGATGGTTGGGGGTTGTCTCTTGTGGTAATCTCCCTCCATCTCAGCCAGGAAGGTCTGGGTTAATAAAGTCCTTTTGCTCCAGATGCATGTAATATCATCTCTGAATCATGTTGACTAGAAAATATCTACAACAATGAGGAGGCACATTTCCTCCTTCATTCATGAGATGTGGACATTGCCAGCTCGACCAGAATTTATTTTCCACTGATACAAAAAAAACTGCTGATGCTAAAGATCTCAAAAAACTATTGCTGGAGAAATTCAGCAGGGCTGTATCTGAAGAGTCACTAGACGAGAAGCATTAACTCTGCTTTGCCTGCCCAGAAGCTGAACTTCCCCAGCAATTATCAATGGAGCAGGCGCTTCACTGCGCATGCTTCTCGTTGTCAGCGAACACTGTCTTCCGGACGGCGACGTGATGACGCTTCGGGTGGGGGCGCGCCCCTACCAATGAGGCGGCCGTCATTGACCGGGGACGACGGGCCAGTGCTCTGCGCATGCTTCTCGGTGTCAGCAACCGCAGCCGTTCTGGTCGCCCCACCAATATGGCGACCCAACTGTTGTCTCTGACCCTGTTGACCCGGCCGTGGGCGAGGTGATGCCACCGGCTTTCTGCGTCATGACGTCAACGCGTTCCCAGTTGAAAATCCGCGTGAAGCTGTTTCCCGCCACCTGCCTCAACGGAATTTTTCAAAAATAAAATTTTTTTTTAAGAAAAAAGAAAATTACCCATCATTTAAATCGACCCCTTCGGTTCCTTAAAATCGGGAGATTATTGAAAACTGAAAACTCCGAGGTGACCCCCGCCGTGAGAAAGATAAAGTCCACTGGACGGTACAGAGTAATTGTTAAAAAAAAACCTGTTGGAAAATATATTTGTGTTTTTTTTAAATCTGGGTGCCTTGCAGTGAAAAGTTTTTTTTAAAAAATATATATAACTTGGTGAGGTGAGCTGTGTTTTGACCTTCCATTATATATAGATATTTTTATTGGGAATTTAACATTTTGACAAATTTACAAAAATAAGCAGAATTTTCAAGCACAAACATTAATATAAAAATAGATCTTAAATATATAATCATCAAAATTCAACTAATCCACAATCATCCAGAGTGTATAGTTGAGTCGCTTACATCCTTCAAATAAGAGAAAATGTTCTCTAATACACTCATAACAGTATGATTAAAAGGAAGCTATTTCCAAACAATAAGAACAAACAAAAAAAAAATTAAACATGTTTGAATGGAGATCTTCCCCCTTGTTCTCAGGGGGCCTTACTACCTTTCTAAAGGTCCACCATATCCTCTCCCAAACAGTGTCCCACCCTCGACCCGGGCGCTCCTTAATAGGATTTAGATATAATACCGAGCTAGAGTTAACAGTGAACGCCGCACCCCCACTCCACCCCACCCATACCTGAGTATATCTAATAGCATCAATGCCACGTACAAACACACAACTATAAAATTACAATTCCAACAGATTACAGTTAAGTATAATAACATAGCAAGGAAGACAACCCTGCTCCCAGAGGCAAAAGTAAAGTAGAATAAAGTAACCATTTCTCCCCACGGAGTGTGGGAGAGGCAAGCCAACATAAATTGTCTCTTACGATTTATTTAACCGAGTCTAAAAGTTTCTTGGCCTCTTCCGATGATCTAAAATTATACTCGGATCCTTCGTGGGTAAAGCATAACGTCGCTGGGTAGCGTAAGGTGTATTGAATATCTAAGTCCCTTAAACATTTCTTCACCTCATCAAACGCCTTCCTTCTTCGTGCCAAAGCCGGGGAGAAGTCCTGAAATAACATAATCTTGGATCCTTCATGGATCATGGCTTTAGGATCCTTTCCAAGCTTTCTGGAGGCGTCCAGGAGTATCTGCCTCTCCCTATAACTCTGCAGCCGGAACAGGACCGGGCGTGGGCGCTGGTTTGGGCCAGATCCGCGTACTGCGACCCGGTAGGCCCACTCCACCCTTACCCGGTCAGTTTCAGCCCCCAGGTTTAAAAGCTGGGGCAACCATCGCTCCAGAAATACTGCTAACTGTCCCTTCTCTTCTTGTTCAGGGAGGCCCAGAAGACGGATATTCTTTCTCCGATTTCTATTATCCAGGTCATCCATGTAGATTTCAAAGGCCCGGACTCTCTGCTCCAGAGCTGGCACCTGTTCTGCAGCTGTTTGTGCTGCAGCCTCGGAGGTCGTGGCCTTTAGCTCAGCCCCCTTCACTCGGCCCTGTGGTTCCTCGAGAGCCTGGCTGTGTTTCTGCAGCTTTTCTTCGAATGCATTCCACCTCTGTCTGGATTCTGCGATGAAATTGACGAGTGTCGTTTCCAGCCTGGCAATCATCTCTTCAAGGCCTGTTTTTACATCAGCTGCAGCCAGAGGAGGAGAGGAGGGTGGGGGAGGGGTCTTTGTTTTCTGAGAGCTGCGGGATCCCTTTGGTTTACTCATTATCCACTTAATATTAAACTGCTTAAATATAATAGTAAGCAGCTAATTAAGGTTAGAAATTTTTTTTGGGTGGTTTGGTAAGTGTGGTGGGGGTGAGTAACTCACTTTACCCAGGTTTTGGGAAGAGCTCTGTAAACTCAGACTTGCTGAGTCGCCGCCATCTTGGATCTCCTGAGGTAATCACTGTTAATAAAGAGGTAAGCACCTTTCACTGCTTGTTAGTGAGAATCAGTAGTGAGATTCCGGCTGCCTCTTTTTAAAATTTCAATTGAATTAGCTTCCAAACTCTCAGAGGGTTGCAGAGAAAAATTCCAGACATTCGACAGTCTCTAGGAGAAGAAATTCCTTCAACGTTGGAACTTGAAGTGAAAGTCCCGCTTTATTCTTTCACCCAAATTTTGAGGATCCCTAACCGGCCAAGCTTAGAAACAGTGAGAGCACAGACTGTTCACCCTACAGATCGGCCCTTTGCTAAATTACTATTGTCACAGTCCTTCAGTTTGAGATATTTTTCTGTGCTACAAACAGAATTAACTGCTAGCTACTAAGATCAATATTATTCTCTCCTTAAAAGTCTCATGATTTTGGATTGGAATGTATGTATCTTTCTGAAATGACCCTTTTACTGCCAGGAAAATCTCCAGAATTGTAACAAAAACAGAAAATGCTGGAGAAGTTCAGCAGGTCTGGCAGTATCTGAGGAGAGAGAAACAGAGATAACCTTTCAAGTTCAATGATTTGAATTATTGCACCCAAGTACAATAGAGTGAACATTTGTTTTGTGTGCCGTACAGGCAGAAGATAACTTGCCTTATCTTCAAGAAGACAACTTGAAGATAAGGGCAGCACAGTGGCACAGTGGTTAGCACTGCTGCTTCACAGCCCCAGAGACCTGGGTTCAATTCCCGCCTCAGGCAACTGTCTGTGTCAACTTTGCACATTCTCCCTGTGTCTGCATGGTTTTCCTCCGGGTGCTCCGGTTTCCTCCTACCATCCAAAAATGTGCAGGTTAGGTGAATTGGCTATGCTGAATTGCCCGTAGTGTTAGGTGAAGGGGTAAATGTAGGGGAATGGGTCTGGGTGGGTTGCGCTTTGGCGGGTCGGTGTGGACTTGTTGGGCCGAAGGGCCTGTTTCCACACTGTAACTAATCTAATCTAATAACATAGAGGGAGCATACAGATCATAGAGTGTTTAGAATTATGATAAACGTTCTGCATTCACAGACTTTGCAATGGTGTTCAGGAAGTTGGGGGTGGAATCTCTCACCACCAGCTGCGAGTAGAAAGTGAGGACTGCAGATGCTGGAGATCAGGGTGTGACAATAGGTGCAGGAGCAGGCCATTTGGCCCTTTGAGCCAGCACCACCATTCATTATGATCATGGCTGATGCTGGAAAAGCCCAGTGGGTCAGGCAGCATCTGAGGAGCAGGAGAATAGAGTCAGGAAGGCCAGAAATATCGATTCTCCTGCTCCTCTGGTGCTGCCTGACCCGCTGTGCTTTTCCAGCACCCCATACTCTGGACACAACCACAAGCTGCGAGCCAAGAGTGAAGAGGCAGAAATAGAGAGGAACTTCGATTATCCGAACAAGATGGGCGTGCACTATTTCATTCTAATAATTGATTATTCGGTTAATTGATTCAATGCCTCTCCTCAGGGGCTTGGAGTTTTCTGATGAGTCGTTCCTTGTTCAAGACACTAGGCAGCAACCCATCCACCCACCAACACTGTCCTACCCTGCCCCTCCATCCAGATAACTGATATTCAGAAAATCGAGGTTCTTCTGTAAAAGTTTGCAGATGCAGGTGTTGGACAGGGATGTGCAATGATAAAAATCACACAACACCAGGTTATACCAGGTTGTACAACCACCTGATGAAGGAGCAGCGCTCCCAAAGCTATTGCTTCCAATTGGACCTGTTGGACTGTAACCTGGTGTTGTGTACCCTCTGTAAAGGGTGAGCCATGAGATGGCGCGTTGGCACGTTCCCATGGCGACGGGCTTGCGTGATGGCGTCAGACGGCGCTATATAAAGCGGCCATTTCGGTCAGACGGCTCTTAAGTCTGGCACCGGGAGAGGTTGCCGGACGGAACGGAGGGTGGGGTGCTGCCGCTCGACCGACCGACCGACCGCCGATGAAGGCCAACCTGGAGCCCGACTGAGTCGGCCCTGAGGCCTCCGACAGCCGCGGAAGATGGTGAAGATTTTCGTGGGCAACCTGCCGGGCTCGTGCCCGGCGGCCGACCTGCGCGCCCTGTTCGAGGCCTACGGCCTGGTGAACGAGTGCGACGTGCTGGGCGGCTACGCGTTCGTGCACATGGAGAAGGAGGCGGAGGCCAAGCGCGCCATCTTGGAGCTGCGGGGCCGCCCGGTGCGGGGCTCGCCGCTGACGGTGGAGCTGGCGACGGCGCGCCTGCGGAACGCCACCAAGCTGTACGTGGGCAACGTGGCGGAGGCGGCCAGCACCCGGGAGCTGCAGGCGCTGTTCGAGCGGCACGGCCGCGTGGTCGAGTGCGACATCGTCAAGAACTACGCCTTCGTGCACATGGAGAAGGAGCGGCAGGCGCTGGACGCCATCCGCGCCCTCAGCGGCACCGAGCTGGCCGGCCAGCGCATCTACGTGCAGCTCTCCAAGTCCAACCCGGTGCGGGGCCCCCCCGCGGCGCCCGGCCTCCCTCCCGCCGCCGCCGCCGCCTTCCTGCCCCCCGGCGAGGCGGGCACCCCCTTCCTGTTGCCCCCGGGCTTCCCCAGTGGTGGTGGTGGTGGCCGCCGCCTGCCCTTCCCCCCGCCGCCCCCCCACCACCACCCCTTCGCCCCCCGCTACTACCGCTACGACCCGTACGGCCGCCGCCTGCTGCCCCCTCCCTTGCCCCCGCTGCCCCCCCTCCCGCCGCCCTACGCCCGGGACCCCCGCCGCGGGCTGCCCCCTCCGCCCCCGCCCCCCCCCTCCTCCCCCCATGCCCCCTCCGCCTCCCCCTCCTTACCTGCGGGGTGCCCACCTCCGGTGCGGCCAGGACGGTGCCCACCTCAGCAACGGTTACAGCAGCAAAATTTGGGGCTACTGAGTGTTGTGTTTGTGGGGGTGGCGGTGGTGGTAGGGTAAGGGCGTGCATAGGGAAGGGGTGACCCAGGGTAAGTGTGCCCTACAACCTGGGAGGGTACTGAAGGGGTAACGGGCACCACCGGCGTTCCCTATTGCATCCACCTCCGCCCTCCCATTTACAAGATGAGCTGCTACAGCCCAGAGTGGGGGGTGTCTACACCCCTCTCTGGAGTGTTGCTGGCCTACACTTGTCAGGGCTAACAGGGGAAGTCAAGTTCAACACGAGTTTTGTGACAGACAGAGTTTTGGCTGTATCCAGCCAAGCCTGTGGTTGAGCAATCCACGACACGAAAGACCTCAAGTTTTGTGTTTTGGCAGTGCGTGTTGGATCATTCCGAGTGCACTCCTACTTGAGAGTGACCCATTTTAAGCCAACGGGACTTCAAGCTTTGAGCCTTTTGGATTATCCAGCACCTTGGGTAGTTCCCTCTTGGTGTGTCTCCATTGCAATTGGCTATCCTGCAAATGAGCCGCCTTTTCTCTGACATTATGTATTGTGAAATTTGACATTCTTGTGTGTTCTGATGAGTGTTTTGTTTCAATACTAGCATGAGCCGCTCCCCTCTTTCCTCAGCTGCCACCATCAATGCCCTCTGTTGGTCAGCTTTGAATGCTGTGGGTAAAGTTATCCCCATTCTTGTGTTTTTAAAAGGGGTGGATCCTTGCATTAACCATAGCATTTGACCTAGCACTTAAGTGTGCAAAGCAAGCCAGAGTGCTTCTTTGAACAATTAATCCTCTTTATCTCTCTTTTTTTGTTTCAAGAGGTGCTGCAATTGCGGACGGGCAACAGAAGACTTGAGCCGTGGAAGTTTGACTTTTCATCACAAGCCCACCCCCTTGCCCCCTCCCTTGGTGATGGTGCACATCTTTCAGCTTAGGGCGTTGGGAGTGGGGGGGCAAGGCGGGCAGGCCGGCAGTGGGGTGTTAGTGAAACACAGTTGCGATGTAGCTGGGTTGCCCGGAGCTCTTGTCAGTTTGCAGCACTCCCTTGTTTTGCACCTGTCTCTGGTTTGTGTTCCTCTGCTCCTTTCTGCTTTCCCCAAATCCAGCTCACCGGGGGTTGACCGAAACAGTCCGCACTCGGGTCGGCATTAGTAATCGAAGCCTCGTCCGTGTAAAGTTAACCGGGTTTGGACTGGCATCGGAGGGGGTGAAACTGTGACCGAACCTACATTGGCCGCCGAATGGCTTTTCCGTCTTTAAAAGGACCGCCGCTGTAGATTTGCTTTGCCCGTGGCGTGTGAACTGTATCTTGTTGCTTTGTTTATCGCAGTGGGTCGGGGGGTGGGTGGGTGGGAGAGAAACGGGCGCCGCTCAATTTGATGTGTAGATTATTGGAGAGCAAACCATTTTGTAAAGTGCCGACAAGTTGTAATAGCATTTGCTTTTATTCAGACATCACGTTTTTTTTTTAAAAATCGGCTAGTGTACGAAGACGGTGTAGAAACCAATGTAATCGCCTCTGTACTTGTCGTTTCCTATTCGACCTTGTGTGAATAAAACTTGTGACGGCTCTTGGGTTTCCTTTTCGATTTCGGCTGTATTTGAAGTGGGTTCCTCCTGTCCTTTTTGATTAACTCTCCCTGGGGCTCCGGCGTTTCTCTGCATGGCACCTAGGGCTCTGATTCACTGCCGACTCTTCTGTCGGGAAGCAACTGAGTTCCAAATCAGGTAAGTGCATTTACTGGAGTCTTGGTAGTCTGAATGTAACACGGGGCATTTTATTTGCAGTCGGCTCTCCCTGGTCCGCTCCAGTCCTAACTGTCTCCTTAACTCGTGACGTGTTTTTCCAGCCCATTGCCGTGTGACCACCTGCCTGGATACAGAGCTCTTGAAAGAGCATCCGACCCTTTCGAAGCACCTCTGTTTCCTGACGCAAATATCGACTAGTGACAGTTGCAAACAATGTGAGCACGTCATGCTGAGTAAGATGTGCATAAAGGTGATTGTCTGCTTGTGGGGTGGGCCTTGCAGGATGGTGATATGACTGAGGCGGCACAGTGGTTAGCATCGCTGCCTCGTAGTGCCAGGGACCTTGGTGTGATTCCAGCCTCTGGTGACCATGTGGAGTTTGCACATTCTCCCCATGAGTGAGTTTTTCTCTGGGGGCTTCTGTTTCCTCCCAAGGTCCAAAGGTAAGATCAGGTGGACCAGCCATGCTTAATTGCCCATAATGTCCGAATATGTGTGGGTTACATGGATTGGTCGTTGAAAATGTCAGGTTATAAGGATTGGGGGCTGTGGGATGCTGAACAAATGGATGGCGTAGATTTGATGGGCTGAATGGCCACTAAGGTATCTATGAATTTAAGGGAGGAGGGTGGGTGTCTTCTCACGGGGTTTCTTTTTTTGCCCCAGCCCCTATCTTTGGAGATCTGGATTGAAATTTCATTGATTGTAGAAAGCTCCTTCGTTGTCTGGATTTGGTGCGGTAAGACCTCCCCATTGATTGGCCCTTCTGGTCTGCCCCCCCCAACCCCACCCCACCCCCCCACCCCCACTCTGGGCCAACCTGAACCTCAGTGGCTTTTATCCTCTGGTTCTATAGAACTAGCTGCAGGGATGGTGGATGAGCTGGCAACTGGCAAATGTGACTCCATTGAGCCGGGGGAGCCTCAGCTAGTTCAGCTGGCATGATGCGGCTGAAAAATGCTATGACCTCCAACTGCAAGTGTTAACTCGTGCAGTTGGACAATCTGTCGAACTGGACAAAAGTTACTGTGGGCATTTTTTTTGAGGCTCTAATTGGGGTAGATAAAGGGGTCCAGTAGAGGTGTGACGAAAGAGCAGTGCTCTGAAAGCTTGCGATTTCAGCCTATCCTGTTGGGCACTACCCTGGTCTCATGCGACTTCTGCCCTGGTTTTCCCCAGTCCAACACTGGGCACCTCCACGTCGAAGGTTTCCTTCCTCACAGCGCCTGTAGACCCGGGTTCAATTCCCGACTCAGGCGACTGACTGTGTGGAGTTTGCACGTTCTCCCCGTGTCTGCGTGGGTTTCCTCCGGGTGCTCCGGTTTCCTCCCACAGTCCAAAGATGTGCGGGTCAGGTGAATTGGCCAAGCTAAATTGCCCGTAGTGTTAGGTAAGGGGTAAATGTAGGGGTATGAGTGGGTTGCGCTTCGGCGGGTCGGTGTGGACTTGTTGGGCCGAAGGGCCTGTTTCCACACTGTAAGTCTAATCTAAAGGCATTCTGTAGGATAAGGCCATGCTCCTTTAGGGGGTGATGTTTGGGAATCGATAGAGGAATGAGCTGATTGAGAGAAATCTTAGCTATATCGGCAACTAAGGTGGTGATAATGGGGAATTTCAATTTTCCCAATGTTTGACTGGGGCTACCGTAGTGTGAAAGGCTTGGGTAGTGAAAAATCTGTCACTGGAGAAGGTACAAATGTTGATCTCTTTGGTAATAAGGCAAGGCAAGTGACTGAAGTGGTCGAGGACCACTTTGGGTCTAGCAGTCATAATTCTTAGTTTTTAAAATGGTTATAGAAAAGAATAAAACCTGTGAAAGTTAGTTTTAATTGGAGTAAGGCAAATTTTAATGACTCAAAAGTTGATTGGGGTAGACTGTTTGCAGGTAAAAGGATGTCTAATAATGTCTGGCTTTCGAGAGTTTGGAGGCATTATGTTCCTGTTAGAGTGAAGGGTAAGGCTGCTAAGATTAAGGAACAATGGAAGAATAAAAATATTGAGAATCCAGTCAAAACTAAGATGATCCTTAGATACAGAGTATCTGGGCATTCTTAGGAAGGCACTGATGAGAGGGGATATGAGATAGGTTTGACAAATGGGGTTAAAGATAATCTAAACTCTCATTGAGAGGGAGGGTATGACTCCTTAAAGATTTTGTTAAACCCCAGGAGGTGGGAGAGCTTATTGAATGAATATTTTGTAACCATTTTTTTCTGTTGAGAAAGAAGTGGAGGCAAGAGAACTCTGAAATATTTAGTTTTGAGTTCCTATTGAAGAGGAAGCTCTGGAGACTTTAGATCAAACCCTGGCGATTTATATTCTAATGTATCCCAGAACACTGGGAAGTAAGGGAGGAATTATGGGGCCCCTTGCAGAAATCTTTGCATCATCTCTCACTGTGTGAAATGAGTGATGAGGGTGACTAATGTATGCCTTATCTAAGAAGGGTTGTAAGAAGAAACTAGGGGACTATAGACCTGAGAATCTGACTTTGGTTGTGGATAACTTGTTGATCCTAAAAGGTAGGATTTGTGGACATATAGAGAGGCAGGTATTGATTAAGGATGGTGAGTATGGTTTGTTAAAGGAAAATAATATCTCATAAACTGTATTTTTTTGCAGAAGCTGCCAAAAGAATGGTAAAGCAAATAGTTCAGTAAAGCCTTCAACAAGGTTCTGTGTGGAAGGCTGGTTAGTAATGTTGGGTCACATGGGGTTCAGGATGAGCTAGTCAATTCGATATATAATTGACTTGAAGACAGGAGATGTGAGACGATGGTGGAAGGTTGCTTTTTGGACTGGAGGTGGTGCTCCACAGATTGGTTCTGGGTTTAGTTTTGTTTCATTACGTAACTGATTTGGGTGAGGACATGGAAAGCATGGTTAGTAAGTTTGTGGGTGACACCAAACTTGGTGGCATATTAGACAGTAAAGGTTTTCTAAGATTATAAAAGGATTTTAATCAAATAGGTCAATGGGCTGAAAAATGGCAGATGGCATTCAATTTGGATAAATGCAAGGTATTGTATGTTGGCATAACACACAAGGGTACACATGTACAACTAATGGGAGGGCCTTGGGTAGTGTTGTAGAACAAGGACACGGGGGTGCAGGTATATAGGTCTTCGAATTTTGCATCACACATAGCTATGGCACTAAAAAGGCATTTAGCATACTTGCCTCCACTGCTCTGTCCTGAGTGCGGGATTTGGGGCATGATGTTGAGGGATGTACAGGGCATTGGTGAGGCCTCTTCTGGAGTAATATATTAAGTTTTGATCACCCTGTTTTAGGAAGGATATGATCAAGCTGGACAGGGTTCAGAAGAGATTTATCAGGATGTTGCTGGGTGTGGAAAGTTTGAGTTATAAAGAAAGCCTGGAACTTTATTCACAGAAGTGTAGAAGGTTGAGGGGTGACCTTAGAGGTTGATAACATCATTGAAGTGTATAGATGGGTTAATGGTAGGTGTCCTTTCCTTAGGATGGGAGACTTAAAAAAAAGTGTATATTTTTAAAGTGAGAGAATTTTTTTTCTAAAAAGTGGAGGACAACTTTTCTTACCCTGGGTAGTTTGAATGTGGAATGAACTTGCTGAGGAATTGGGAAGTGATGGATGCAGGTACAGTTACAACATTTAAAAGCAATTTGGATAAGTTTGTATGGAAAGGTTTGGAGGGGTATAGGTCAGGAGCAGGCAGGTAGGACTAGTTTAGTGTCTGTGCTATATGACTACAAAGCAAAGACCAGGGATAAAGGAGATATTTTTGAAGTTGGCAACCTGTGGGGGCAGCTCACAATCAATTAGTGATCTGGTCAGAGATGGTTGTGAAAGTGTATGTTGTGTATTTCAGTTTGCTCCTCATACAAAGCCAGGCATGCATGTGGGCAGTGAGAAAGGGAGGAGTTGGAAAGAAGTCTATGTATGTTAATTGGAGGTGAGAGAGAGTGAGATGGCAGATGAAGTATGATGGAGGAAAACTGTCATATGTCTCTGACTGGAAGCTGAGGAAAGCAGCATGTTTTAATGTGGATGTACAGATTGCACTCATTAGGAACAGTTATCCCATTGGTTCACGTGACAATGGTGAAAGTATTTTATAGCATGACTGCCTTTATTGCAAGTGGATTGGAGTATAGGAATAAGCACATTTTGTAGGTTTTTTCTTTTATAGTGCAGTTTGGCTGGGAGTGACTAGTAGGTTATCGGAGTTACTGTTGTCTCTCAGTTGCTGGCTTAAAATGGCTCTGCACTGATCTTTTGAATCCATTGGACAGGCCAAAGCCTGGCTGACTTCTGCTAAATATAACTTACTAAAAAGGTTCCTAAGGAAATGTCCATAGTCCCGTAGAGTAGCATCGACCAGTCGATATCCTTCGATGAAGTAGATGCCAAACAAAGCCTTCACCCACTAAACTGAGTCTGCAGTCTCTGCCTGTTACTAAATCCCTGGTGTAAATCTCAGTGACAGCAGAATGGACTGTCAACTCAGACAGTATATTGCTAATTCCTGCAACCTGACCAGTTCAGGAATCTGATCTTAGAGCTCCTGTGCCCAGTCTGCAAAATTTGGGAGGTGATAGTTCCCAATGGTTTAATTCCCAGGGTGCATAAGGAAATGCTTGATATTTCCAATCTGCTGGCCCATTTTTTAAAAATTCACAGTTCTCAGGATTGTGGCTATCCTGTTTTTGCCCTGGGAGGAAGATACCAATTAACAATAAGATTGGTTTGCTGGTGTTGCTTTCTGTGCAAAACAAGTAGGCAACTTAGTGGTTAGCATTGCTGCCTCAGTGTCAGGGGCCTGGGTTTGATTCCACCGTCTGGCAACTGCAAACTCCACGCAGTCATTCTCCCCATGTCTGCTGGGTTTCCTCTGGGTGATCCAGTTTCCTCCCACAGTCCAAAGATGTGCCGGTTAGTTGGATTAGCTGTGGGGGTATGGTAGGGGTGTCGGTCTGAGTGGGATGCTCTTTTGTAAGTTGGTGTAGACATAATGGGCCAAATGGCCTGCGTCCACACTGTAGGGATTCTGATTAAGCCTTCGATCAATAATTAGTCAAATCACGGCAGCATTGTCTGTGTTTAAGACCACCAATGGATTAAAACCAGTGTATGTGTAGAGTGCATGTTTGTTATTCATTAAGGTTTTGTTTGATGGGCTCCCAGTTTTGCCCTGTAAACTCTTAAATGTAATGAAGGTTATTTAAAGTATAGAAAGGGCTGAGAGCTGTTCACACAAGCAATAGTGGCATTCTGGCCTTTTTCAGAGTTGCCAATGGGATGGAGTAGTTAATTGAAACATTTGAAGTTCACATTATTGACTGGGTCATTCAGGTATGGATTCAAGGCCAATTGATGTTTAACATGTGCCCAGGATCCTGTTCTTCAACTTGAGGTTTTGTTCTGCAGGACAGTCCTGGCTTCCTCTGGATGCTAGCCACAACACTGTCCGTTATATTCATTGCAGCTATCTAATCCTGTTAGTGCTTCTCAAGCAGCTGTTGATGATGCTCCAACAGTTTTCCCCCAAACCCCTCCATCACCATCTCAGGACCCACGTCCACTGCAGTAAATCTGCCTTATGTTCGAGTCACCATCAGTTTGGATTTTAAAGGGGCTTCAAGAGTGATTGAAGTTTTGCTTAGGGGACACTGTAGAACAGTCATACAGAATGGAAACAGAATCTTCGGTCCAACTTGCCTGCACCAACCAGACACCCCAGTCTGACCCAGTCCTACTGGCCAGCATTTGGCCCATGTCCCTCTTGAACCTTTCCTATTCACGTACACATCCAGATGCCTTTTCAATATTGTAATTGGACCAGCCTCCCCCATGTCCTCTGGCGGTTTGTTCCATACCTGCACCACCCACTGCATGAAAGATTTGCCCATCAGATCTTTCTCACCTTAAAATCTGTGCCCTCTAGTTTTGGACACTGCCTTATGAAAGTACTTTTTTTACCTTCTCTAGCACCACATAAATAACTTGGCTGTGCTATGAGGATAGCTGAAAATGTGTTGCTGGAAAAGTGCAGCAAGTCAGGCAGCACCCAAGGAGCAGGAGAATCCACGTTTTGGGCATGAGTTCTTCAGGAATGAAGAAAGTGTGCCAAGCAGGCTAAGATAAAAGGTAAGGTGGAGGGACTTGGGGTAGGGGTGTTGGAAATGCTCCTCCCTATCTTTTATCTTAGCCTGCTTGGCACACTTTCCTCATTCCTGAAGAAGGGCTCATGCCCGAAACGTCGATTCTCCTCCTTGGATGCTGCCTGACCTGCACTTTCCAGCAACACATTTTTAGCTCTGATCTCCAGCATCTGCAGTCCTCACTTTCTCCTGTACTATGAGGAGAAACAGCTTAACAGTTTGCAAACCCGGCTTTGCAGGCTTCAATTTTATTTTCACTCTCTGGAGTTCATGTCCCATGCACATGAGTCTAGTTACAATATGAGCAAGGTGGTAATTCCTGAATTCTCAGCAGTCTGTAGTTGCCTTGTGCTCCTGTGTCCAGTCCTGTTGCGTGCCGATGGAGCGTGTCTCATTCGGCTGTGTTCTTCTGGCAGAGTCTGACCGAGGTGCTGATAACCTTGCTTTTAACATGAAAGTTCAGTGGCAAGTGCCACTCTCTGCTCTGCAAAGGCAGAAGTTTGACATTTTAAACAAATTTTAAATCCATTTGAATAACTTCCGAATAGTTTGAACTCTTAAGCCTGTTGGAAGGGGGAGCCATTTGGGATGGTGCTGATGTCAAATTGGCCTGTGATGAAAGCTTGGCTGATCTAGTGATGAAAACCTGAATTTCAACAAACCCCAAGTAACTACTGGCTGTCGGAATGTGTGGCATGCAAAAATGCTTAGTGTGGTTGCAGCAAGGCTTTTCTTCCTGGCTGGTATGGGAATGGTGTATCTAGAACCAGGGGACACAGCCTTCAGGATAAGAGATCATTTAGGACTAAGATGAGGAGGAATCACTCACTCAGGATTGGCAACTTGTTGGATTCCTGTGAGCCTCCAGTCTTCTGGGACAATTAAGTTCAAGTCATTCCTGGGTGTTTAATGTAATGGGCCCAGGTACATTGTCCATCCTAGTTATCCCAACTATATAGTTTATTGTCAATTTTAATGCATAAGTACCTAGATAACATGAACCTGGGTAATCTGTCTCCTGAGATATTAACTTCATGGGTTATTCTGATATGGCTAGTGAATTTCTGGTTTGTTTTCATTTAGTGTGCCAAGGAACTATACTGATATTTCCACCACTACCTGTGTACAGCTATTGCATTTTGCAACCATCTTTTGATATTTTACGTCGGTGACAAATCAGTTTGGGGGGCCAGCTAGTGTCTACATTGAGTTAGCAGGATGTATCTTGCCTTATTCCACTGGAGTTAGTGGACTATCGGATGCAATAGAAGGGCTCATAGTCTGGTGATATGCCACAATGAGGTATAGGAAACTGACAGATAAGAGTGGGCAGATGGGTGGCAAATAGAATTAAAGTAGAAGTTGTAACTTGCCTGATCCATTTTAAAATAAATAGAGTGAAGGGACAATTTGTTCTCACTGGGTTAAAAGTGATGACTTAAGTAAGCATGTTGATTCAGAAGCAATTTGATATTTGTAAAGCAATTTTAGGGGATAAAAGTAGTTATGGGTAGCCTGTTGAAAGGATCCCCTCCCTCATCTGTATGAACTCTCCTATGATAATGTAGGAGGTGGGCTGCGATTGAATTCAGTTACAGCTCGGAAGGATTGACTTGGTTCAGAATGAGAGAAGCAAGTCGCACCTTAATAACAAAAGGGGATGTTTTGAGTTGGAGCTGGAAGTGTGAAAAAATGTTGAAAATAATTGCTTGAATTTTGATTATTTTTTGGGGGGGGGAGGGGGGTGCGGGGAGGTGAAAAGACATTATGTGGAAGGCTATTGTCCTGCACACATCAGGACAAAAGCTAGAGAGTACTAAATCTTGGATTATTAACTCAGAACACTCTTTTCTCATGTAGTATAATTTGTTGTTCCCTTCTGAGCTTTGGAATGCTCGCAGTTCTGTCTGGATGCCTGTAAGACAAACAGACTTGACAGTATGTCTCTTTTGGTATCGTGATAACAGTATTTTGCTTTCATTCACTCCCTGTGAAGGTCGATCTTTGTCTCAGCTTCACCATAATTGTCTTAATTCTGTCTTTTACTGATAATTTCATTCAGTTTTTGAAACACAAAAAATATACTCTTGCTTTTTGTTCTCCCAGATACTTCCCTCTGTGCTGTCTTGTACATTTTCTCTTTGCTTAAGAAAACGTACTAGCCACAAAATTCTGATTTTTAGTTGGTTACAGATCCCTTTTCTCTGCTGCCCTTCCTATCTGTCCGTGCAAAACTATTGCAGTGAAGGGAGAAATTATTTTCACATTTGCTTGTAGAAATAATACTAATGCTGCTTATAACTCATTCATTCTGTTGCTGAGGGGAAGGGGAGGGCACGTCAGAGGTCAAGCAGCTCTCTGGGATCTGTGTAGTCTGAAATATGGTGGTTCTGTTCACGTCTGTCTACACATTGAAAGGTTGAATAATCCAAGATAAGAGGTCTAATCTTTAGACTTTTTCTTTATGTTTGAAAAGAGACTTTAAACTCTGGGGGGCTTTCAAAATTAATCTTTTTTTTCAGGGTAATCAATCATTTTCCACTCTGCAACACCCCACCCCCCAACAGCTGCAGCTGGATGGAATGGATTTTAATCAAATCTCATGAGTAAAGACTGCCCACAGGCAGCCTTTCTCTTTGCCATGTGGCAGTGCAGCTGAAGATTTGGTTCTCTTCATTCCTTAGCCTTTCTCATTTATCAACTGCACTGTTAAAGATGCAAATTAGCTAGAAAGGCAATCTTAAGCAACTGCCTCAAACAAACCAGTTGCAATCCATAAAATCAATATGGCGTGACGGTTTTGGAGAGGCGCTCATTATCGTTTACAGATGGGGGTTGAACAGTGAATAGGATACCATTTAAAGCTGCAGATGGATTGGTTTAAGTAGCTTTGACCATGTGACAGAATTCTGAAGTGTCAGAGGCAATTTGATTTGTGATTGGACTCATCATCATTTTCCTGTCCTGATTCTTAATATTTTTTCCAAGATTTTCGAAGTGTAATAGGTTTCACTCTCCCTATTCTTTCCAATGTGACAATGCAGATCCCAGTGTTATACCATATCCCATTTGGTGCTGTTGAAATTTAACCTTAGATACTAATTTCTCTAAGTGAGCTGGAGATGGGAAGGAAGCTACAGATAATGAAAAGCATAGAACAGACTTAAAAGTGCTTTTTGAAAATGAGAACAGAGATTTAACTATGTCCTGGTATTAAGAAAGTCAATTTCATTAAAATCCAGAGATGAGGGCTCATTTGTTGAGCCTGATAAGAGACTGAAATTGGTTGATTTTCTGGTTCTGAAAGAGGCATACAGAGCGAAGGGAAAGTGCTGTTGGGGTAGATCAGCTGCAACCTCTGAATGGAGGAGTTGGTTCAAGGAGCTGATTGGCTTAATGCTATTTGCTGTACACGACATGGGCACGTGGCAGAGTGAGATGTTTTGCCTTGAACAATGCTTGAGATGAATACAGTTGACTAATTGAATTGAAGGGTACTGCCAGGCAGTGGGGAATTTACTTAGAGATAATCTTCATTTGGAGTTCCATTTGTAACTGGGAAGAGACCCTTATCTTGCTTTTTAAATCTCAAATTGTGCTAAAATGCCCATTCAATGCTTTGTCCTGGCCCCCCCCCCCCCCGGCCATGGGCTGCAGTTTGATTTTGGATTTGATTTTGGAAGTGACATCCCTCCCATGAAAGGATGGAGAAGAGGGAATTAAAAGAATTGATGCAAGCAAAAATGACGGAATTTTTTTCAGTGTTGGTTAGGACATGGAAGGCACTGCCTGAGTCTGTGTTGGGGGCAGGTTCAGACAATGCTGTAGAAGTGGAATTAGGCTACTGTCTGAAAAGAGCATTAGCAGAGATATGGGAAGAATAGCACTAAATGAAGTTCTTACTGAGAGCTGGTAAAGGCTTGATGGGCCTTATGGCCTCCTGCACTCTAACAATTCTGTGACTCTTGCTTTGACTGCAACTGTATCTGTCATGTCATATAAGCAACAATTGAAGATGGCCATCAAAATAGGTCATTGTCCTTGTTTCACTTTCAGGTTATATACAATATTTGAGGCAATACCTGATTGGTGTATGGGGTTGCAACTTGTGGCCTGGTTTGTTTTCTGTCACCAAAGCACCATAGCAGTGTGTTGTGCTGCTTTCTGACTTCCTCCCTTTTTCTTTTCTACAGGGATCTTTGGCAACTGATCTCAAGTCCAGGAAGGCCCACAGTAAGTAGCTGTTTCAACGTAGATCTACTTTTGTTTATACACTAATTCACAGGGATGAGGGGATTGCTGGCTAGGCCAGCAATTATTAGCTATGTCGAGACAGCAAGTTAAGAATCCATCACTTTGCTGAGGATCTGGAGTCACGTGTAGGCCAGACCAGGTAAGGATCTTTCCCTAAAGGACATTAGTGAACTAGATGGCTTTTTCCCAACAATTAACAATGTTTTCATGGTCATCATTAGACTCATAATTCCAGATTTTCATTGAATTCAAATTCCACCATCTGCAATGGCAGGATTTGAACCCAGGTCTCTGGAGTAACAATCCAGCAATAATGCCACAAGGCCATCACCTCCCTGCCTTTAATTCAGCCTTAAAGTACTTCAGAGACCATAAGTTGGATACAGGCTTGCTCTTTAAATCATGGTAGTTTCCACTTAGTAATTGCTTTCATAAAAGGTCATTCACCAGTGCTAGGCCAGCAATTATTTCTCATCCTGAGGTATATTTGAGGCTGGGGTTGGTGAGCCATTGCTGCAGCCCATGGGTACACCCACAGCAATATTTGGGACAAGTTTTACCAGGATGTTGCCTGGTATGGGGGATTCTGGCAACGAAGAAAGGTTGGAAAGACTGGGTTTGTTTTTGCTGCAGCATATGAGTGTCTATAAGATTGTGAATGATGTGGATCGAGTGCAAAGGGAGTTTTTTGCAGGGTAAAGGGGTTGATTACTAGGGGATACAGGTTCATGGTGTGAGGAGGAGGGAGTTTGAGATGTGTAAGATGTGGAACATGCTACCAGAAGAGTTGGAGAAAGCTGACAGCAGAATTCCAGAAGCACCTGGATGATTAAAAGGCAATAGTGGGATACGGACCCTGTCAGTGAAGACGGTTTTAGTATGGAAGGGCAAAATGTGTTGGTGCAGGCTTGGAGGGTGAAAGGGCCCTGTTGCTGTGCTGTATTGTTCTTTGTTCTAGCTCTAGAATGATGACCCAGTGAATGATGACCATATAAATCCAAGCTTTGTGCTGTTTGTCTTTGTGTTTTTTTGCCATTATTGTTTAACAAGGTGGGGGGTGTAGGTGTTATCAAAGCTGATGTTTGTTGCCCATACCTACTTGTGTCTGAACCAAGTGGCTTGCTTGGCTATTTCAGAATGGAGTTGAGACTCGAATGTTGTGTGTCTAGAGTCTCATGCCAGGTCAGGATGGCAGATTTCCATCCTTAAAGTGACCCAGTGTGACAACAGTCATGGTCAACATCACTGAGACTAGCTTTCAATTCCAGACTTGGGTTCCGGTTCCACCAGCATCCGTGGTGGGATTTGTATCCATGTCTGGTTGAGTGACAGTAATCTTTTATATTTTACCTGTTAATGAAGCTGCATGCTGCATATATCAATAGACATCAGGAATGGATGGTGGCATGACGGTAATGCCTCTGGGTTAATAGAGCAGTGGTGTTACCATCACGCTACCAGTTAATGTTCTGTGGGTCTAGGTTTAAAACCAGCCGCTGTGCTGGTGGCATTTTAAATCAATAAAGCATGAGCTCACCTCAGTCATTGCAAAACTATTCTCAATTGTTTAGTTTTAAATTTCTGATTCACTAATGTACTTCAGGGAAGGAAATCATACAATCCCTACAGTGTGGAAGCAGCCATTTGGCCCACCGATTCCACACCGTCCCTCCAAAAAGCATCCCACACAGACCTGCATCCACCCTGGCTAATCCACCTAACCTGTACATCCTGGACAAAATGTGGCAATTTTAATATGGCCAATTCACCCTAACATGCGCGTATGAACTGTGGGTGGAAATCCACACAGGTGCAGGGAGAATGTGCAAACTCCACACAGTCATTTCACGCTCAAAAGCTGGGTCCCTGGGGCTTTATGGCAGCAGTGCTACCCACTGAGCCACCGTGCCTTCCCATACAATCCACTACCCTTATCCACTCTGGCCTACGCGGGACTCCAGTTTTGCAGCAAAGTGGTTGACCTTGAAATGGCTGGCCGAGTCCATCAATTTTCTCAGGTTCTGGCCTTGTCAGCGACACCCACATCCCCTAGCATTGTTTTTTTAAAACATGGACAGATGTGGAGTCAGTCACAAGTATTCCCGTCCTGCCTAGTCCCAGTTTAAGTATGCAATAGGAGCAGCAGTCAAGCCTGCTCCACACTCAGTAAGGTCATTGCTGATCAGCTTGCTCCATGTTTTTTCTTCCACCAGCTTTTCAGGAAGTGTTCCGAATGTTCACTACCCTCTGGGGAAAATTTCACATTTGTTTTATGTGGGTGATGTCTTATTTCAAAATAACTTTAGATCACCAAAAAAAGGATATATCCTCTCTCATCTACTCTGTCAAAGTCCTCTCAGGATCCACGTTTTGATCAATATTCCATGTTTTTTTTTAAAAAAACATCATTCACCTGAGTGAAGCAGGGACCAGCATTTGTGAAGATAAACTATATTGCTTTGGTCTGGAGTCATGAGGAGTTGATGGGCCGAATGGCCTGCCTTCCACTCCTATGTCTTATGGACCAAATCAGGTAAGCATAATAGCTTCCTTCCCTAAAAGACATTAGTGAACTAGATGGGTTTTTCCAACAACAGTCACCAATGGTTTCTTGATCATCAGAAGTTTCAGGTTTTTATTGAATTCAGGTTCCACCATCTGCCATGGCTGGATTTGAACCTGGCTCCCAATAGATACAAGCCAAGCCTGTCCAACTTTTCCTCGTGACATGACTGACTATTCCAGTCAGATTACTAACATTGTTTAGTTAATATCTTCCTGCCTGGTGTTGCTAGTTAGCAGTGGGGAATCGGAACTTGGCAGTTTGAAGCCTGCTTAAAGCTACAGTGGTTTGAGAGCTCCCACTTACACACCAGCATGCTAAATATCCAGAGCCACTCCAGACCAACCAAATGCACAGCAGGTCAGGAAGCATCCGAGGAGCAGGAAAATTGATGCTTCAGGCAAAAGCCCTTTGTTCCTGATGCCTGAAATGTAAATTTTCCTGTTTCGGGTCAGAGCCCTTCATCAGGAATGAGGTTGATGGCAGGCTCATGTCTCTGGGCCATTCCTGATGAAGGGCTCCAGCCTGAAATTTTGATTTCCTGCTCCTCTGATGCTGTCCGACTTGCTGTGCTCTTCCAGCAATGCGCACTCAATGCGCAACATAACCATGCGTTTCTTGGAACGGCTGGTGCAGCCTCTTAAGTCATCGAGTCATACAGCACAGAAACAGACCCTTCAGTTCAACTAGTTAATGCTAAACATGACCTTTTAACTAAACTGGTCCCACTTGCCAGCTTCTGATAACCTTTCTGATTCACATACCTATCCGAATCTCTCTCAAACTTTGTAATTATACCTCCATCCACCATTTACTCAGGAAGTTTATTCTGTACATGAACCATTCTCTGTTTAAAAGAAACGAAATACATGTGCCCTTTTTTTTCAAATCTCTCACCTTATTGTTTCCCCTAGTCTTGAACTACACAATCTGAGGGAAAAGACAGCTACTATTAACTCTATCTACACCTCTAAACATCCTAGACTCCTCCTTTCTTTATAACTCAAACCTTCTATACTTGGTGTCATGACATGGGGTAGATCTAACGTGCACACAAGCTCACCTCATGCTGTAATCTGTTAAATTTCGAGAGGCAAAGATCTATCCCAGGGTCACTATTTAAAGTAAAATTAACAATTTTATTCTTTAAATCCAAAAGAGAACATTAGACAACTAATTACAACTCCCTTCCCTTAAACCTATCTTTTACCTCCCGCTCAACAATACTGGTCTGATAAATTCCCTCTTGAGTTTACGGCAAATCACTTTCAAACCCAATTTTTGTCTTTGGATGCTGAACTTTCTCTGTAGATTGGCCTTGGTCTTCTGCACAAATTTCTGATGGATGGGTACCTTTCAGAGAGCTATTTGCTAGTGGTGTGTACTTACACTCATAGAGATGTACAGCATGGAAACAGACTCTTCGGTCCAACCCGTCCATGCCAACCAGATATCCCAACCCAATCTAGTCCCACCTGCCAGCACCCAGCCCATATCCCTCCAAACCCTTCCTATTCATATACCCATCCAAATACTTTTTAAATGTTGCAATTGTACCGGCCCCCACCACTGCCTCTGGTAGCTCATTCCTTGTACGTACAACCCTCTGTGTGATAAAGTTGCCCCTTAGGTCTCTGTTATTCTCTTTCCCCCCTCACCCGAAGCCTATGCCCCTCTAGTTCTGGACTCCCTGACCCCAGGGAAAAGACTTTGCCTATTTATCCTATCCATGCCCCTCATAATTTGACCAACCTCTATAAGGTCACCCCTCAGCCTCTGATGCTCCAGGGAAAACAGCCCTAGCCTATTCAGCCTCTCCCTGTAGCTCAAATCCTCCAACCCTGGCAACATCCTTGTAAATCTTTTCTGAACCCTTTCAAGCTTCACAACATCTTTCCGATAGGAAGGAGACCAGAACTGCACACAATATTCCAACAGTGGCTGAACCAATGTTGTTGATCTTCTTGGCTGTTCTCCCCCTAACTGTTCAAAATGTCTGGTTTTATACCCCCAAAACGTTTGTTCATTTCATTGGTTTGATGTCATCAAAGCATTAAATTCAAATTCAATTGGGTTTTGGTCCCTGGGGCATTATTTAAACTGGCCGAATTTGAATTTTTGTACCATGTGTTAACCAAATGTTACATTTTTAAATTGTTCAACATACTCTGCTTTCAGTCCTTGCCATCTTCCTCCCTCTCTCTGAGGTACAGTACACGCCTATGCTTTCATTACACTTGCCACCTTTTTAGATTTCCTACAGTATGGAAACAGGCCCTTCGGCCCGACAAGTCCACACCGACCCTCTGAAGAGTAATCCACCCAGACCCTTTCCCCTACTGCTCTGCATTTACACCTGATTAACGCACCAAACCTACACTTCCTTCACCTTAAGAAAAAAAACCCATCCTAATGAAAAGATGGCTTCGTTTTTATCTTAATTCCTTAACCACATTACAATGGCACATCTATGACTTTAACCTAAGTTTGTAATAACTTCTTCCCACATATTTACACCATTAAATAGATACCAGTCTCATCCAAATCAGCTAAATTTGTGATAACATATCTGATTACATTCTTATGACCCATAAGATGTACAGTTTGTAAATTAAGTCTGTAACGTAAGACTGCAACGGAATAGTCTCATATCCTTGTATTTATGGTGTACCAAGAATGTAAGAGGATTGTGATCTATGTACACAACCGTCTCTGACACACTGTTCATGATGTACATATTAAAATATAGTAAGGCTAGTACTGAACTCAATAATAGTTCTCTTTCAATCGTGGAGTATTTTCTCTGGTGGATGTAGCGTTTCTTTGAAACGTAGCCAACTGTCAGTTCAATCCCATCTTTTCTTCCTGTAGCAGTACAGCTCCTACCCCTACCTCGCTAGCATCAATGGCAACTCCGAAGGGTGTCAATAAATTTGGTGTAGCTAAAGCTGGTGCGGTGGTTAATGTTGCTTTCTAACAGTCAAATGCCTCCTGGCATTGTTCTGTCCACTGAAATCGGTTAACAGTGCTGTGGTTTGGCACAGAATCCGCTTAATCCCAAGAATCAAAGCATCTCTTTCTTCGAGGTTAGTCTGGAAATTCCTCAATGGCCTTTCTATCCATGTTCTGTGGGGTCACCCTTCTGTGACAAATGTTATGCCCCAAGAACATCATCTCTACTTTTGCGAATTCAGTTTTGTTTAAGTTTATTGCCAGTTTTGCTTCTCAGAGCCATTCAAAGAGCTGTGCCACCTGTACTATGTGATCTTTCCCGGACTTACTAAAGATCATCCCTGAGAGTTGAGAAATTCCTCTTTTTCTTTATTTTAAACAGCTTCCTGTTTATCCTGGTTAATAGAACATAAAACAGTACAGTGCCAAAAGTGTCACAAGTTAAACTATAATCCTTTCTGCCTGATCTTTATGCCCCCATACTTTTCATATTCATGTGCTTATTTAAATGGCCCTAATCATAGCTGCCTCCACCACTACCTCAGCACCACGTTCCAGAATCCTACCACACTCTGGGTTCTAATAAAAAGACTTGCCCCTCACCTTCAATGCATGCCCCATAGTATTAGACATTTCAATTCTGGGAGGAAGGAAAAGCTTCTGACTCTCAACCGTATCTATGCATCTCATACTTTTGTAGGCTTCCATCAAAGTCTCCCGCAGCGTCTGTCCCTCCAGAGAAACCAACCCTGTTTTTCTAGCCTCTCCTTATAGCTCATACTCTCTAATCCAGGCAGCAGTCTGGTAAATCTCTTATGCACCAGATCTGAAAATTCCCAATCCTTCCTGTAATGATGTGACCAGAATTGAGTGCAATACTCCAATTGTGGCCTCACCAAAGTCTTATAAAGCTGCAACTTAACATCCTGACTCTTGTAATGAATGCCCTGATCCATAAAGGCAAGCATGCCATACACCACCTTTACCACCCTGTCTACTCATGTGGCCGCTTTCAGGGAGCTATGGGCTTGAACCCCAAGGTCCCCCTCTACATCAATGCTGTTCAGAATCCTGTGTACTTTTCTTTAACATCTGATCTTCCAAAGTGCAGCACCTCACTGACCTGGCTAAAACTCCGTCTGCCATTTCTCCACCCATATCTACAACGGATCTATATCCTGCTGTAACCATTCTCAACACTCCTTGACGAGCGAAGCATTGTTTCTGCATCTACTCTATCAAGACCAGTAGAAATATTCTGAACTCCCAACTTGATTTGAGGACTGTCTTAAGGTGACAGTCCTTCAATTTGCACTTCTTCACAAGTGGCAACATATTCTCTCTCTAGACTCACTCCATTTGAAGCTTTCCTAATTGTGATGGCCTCAGCTTTTATCCTTCCCTTTTCAAGAGTATCCTCACGGTCCTTTCCTGATTTTTATGCTGGACAGGAAAGTGAACTTTTGTTCATTCACTGTCGTGATGCCCACAGGGAGGTGGCCCATCATTATCTTCTCCAGTTTTCTTCAAACCCTTCTCAGCTACACCTCAATCCACCCTGCTGAGTTTTCCTCTTCTGGTTTCAGTCTCAATTTCCTCTGCAATTGTTGCAATAATATATTCGTTGGCTCTTTGCCTCTAATGTCCATGTTTGGCTATCATTCTTTCTAAACGTATGCTGTAATACCTGAATTTCACTTGCCCTAATGCCCTGGTTGGACTTTCTACCCATCCAGTGGCTTCAGAGAGTCCTCCACGCGCACATTTTAAAATCTGTTGTCCACCCACTGTCCTCTTCAGAGCCCAATTCTCGTCTTTGCAGTGGGTAAGTCGCCACACCAGTGACTAGACTTCTTGCCAGATGGTGATGAAGCTGCTGTTTGTGCATTAGCTGAACTCATATAGATTGGGTGGCTAAGGAGGTGTTTAGCCCACTTGCCTTCATTGCACAGACTTTTGAGTATAAGAGTTGGGGCGTCATGTTGAGGCTGTACAGAGCAATGGTCTGGAGTACTGTGTCCAATTCTGGTCACCCTGTTACAGGAAGGCTATTATCAAGCTGGAGTGGGTGCAGAAAAGATTAACCAGGATGTTGCTGGGAATGGAGGGTTTGAGTTATAAGGAGAGGCTAGATAGGCTGGCACCTGTTTTTCACAGGAGCATAGGAAGTTGAGAAGTGACCTTATAGAGGTTTATAAAATCATGAGGTAATGTGAATGGCCAGTGTCTTTTCCCTAGGGTGGGGGATTTCAAGACTAGGAGCTATATTATTGGGGGGATGTGACTACAGTATTTTAAGGTTGTTGGTCTCCGACCGGTGCCTGTGTAGTCACCTTTGTGATCTGTTTTTACGTATTTTCTCGATCACAAAGTTGAGTTGAACCTCCACGTGGTTCCCCCTGGTAACGGCCTGGAAGAGGAGGCTCAACGGAGCGGGCAATTTTAACTGTTTGGGGTTTTAGCTTGGTTTTAAACTGATGGTTTTACCTTGACCTTCGGGTTGGTTTTACCTAGGTTTTAACCTGTGCTGGACTTTCTGGCAGCTTTATTGTCTTATACCGTTGATAAAGCATTACTCTGACCAGGCCGGCTAATACAACTCAGAGAAAAGATACGAGACAGCTGGTGACCTTTCGGTCAAATTTAAAATCCAAATTTGGTAGAGGCGATTATGGCCGAAACTGAAAATTCCGGTTGGGTGGGAAACCGGGTGAATAACCACCCCGCACGGTTGTTATTGGCGGCTCCGTGCGCTAAATGTACAAGCCAAAAATGGACTAGACAGTCTGTCTCAACACAGACGGATGAGACTATAATTATTACTCCGGCTCGGCTGTCCTTGGGCAGGCACAAGGCAGTCGGTAATTACGCTCAGAGTAATTTGGACTTAATTCGAGTTGGAGGACCGAAAGAGATGGCCCCTCTACAGTCCAGTCCTTTTAATAGCCGGACATATTTTAATTCAAATTTTAATGGGCCCTTTGATTTTAGTCGGGTTGGAGAGAGAGAGAGCACAGAGGAGGAGAAATTATTCACCCAATAACTAGGGAGACTGATAAAATAGAAGTAGTTATAAATTATCCAATTGATAATTTTAGCTGCGAGTATTGTAAAAATGTGTATAACACTACGGGATTATTTAGGAAGCATTTAAAAATATGTAAGGGGATTAAATCAGTTAGAATAAAATGTAGCGAATGGGAAGGAAGCTAGCACGTGGTAGCCTGCCACTATTCAAAATGTAATGTAACTCAAAATAAAGATATTAGTGGAGAGATAGTGAATGACGGTTTAATTAGCTGTGAGTTATGCCTGTTAAAGTTCAAGACATCTAGGGGACTGGGCCAGCATGAGAGGCATGCTCATCCCAGTTTAAGGAATGAAAAAAGGTAAAATAGAAAGTAAAGGAAAGGTTATGAATGGGGAGAAAAGTAAAAAAGGTGTCTGGTCCCAGGAAGAAATTGTTAAACTGCAATCGCTAGAGTCTGAATTTAAGGGATGTAAAAACATAAATAAACTTATCGCGGAAAGGTTGAATACTAAAACAGATCTCGGATAAAAGGAGGTTATTGATTTTAAAAAACAGGGCAACCGCGAGGAGGAAACGGGTATAGACCAGGAGGTAGTACTAAATGATGCTAGTATGAATGAGGAAAATGATAACAAGGAGGTAGGAGGAGAGAGGGTAGTTGAGGAAGGAAGGCCCCTTGACGGTGAGAGGCCAGAGGATGAGTTTAGTGGAGATAGAAGGGATTATAGGGATAAGTCTTTAGAAGATTTAATTAAAATTATGGAAGAGGGACTAGGAAAGACGAAAAGTATTACCGAGGAGTATGACGCGATTATGGATAAAGTAATTAGGAGGATAGGAAAGGGAAAAGAAGATAAGAATTTTAAGAAAAAGTGTAAGGAGGTAGGAGTGAAATTAGAGTGGTAGACAAGGAAAGAAAGAGAATAATGCGAAAAGGAGATATAGTAGAAAGAAAGGAAAATTTAAAGAAGTACAAACCATGTATAAAAAGAATAGGCAGCCCGTCTAGCAAGGACCCTAATGGGGGAACCATCTAATAATGGATGTCTCCTTAACAAAGAAGACCTGGCAGAATATTATAAAATAAGATTATCAAAGGTAAATGATAAATGTAATTTGAGGGGATTCATTAAATACGTAAAAGGGAGTGACGATTCTGTAGAGGGGGTCCTGTTGGGTCCGGTGACGGTGGACGACGTCAATCGGGCCATTAAGGCGATGGAAGTCGACACCGCCGACTGACCTGACAGGATAACCTTAAAAGAGATAGTTGAGATTTTTAATAGAGGCAACACTTTGCTACCCCGGCTATATACTTTGTGGATCAAAAATGGTAATATCCCAGATCAGTTGAAATCGAGTAGAACGGTCTTAATTCCTAAAGTAAATGATAAAGAGGAACTTAAAGATATTAACAATTGGAGACCCCTAACAATAGGGCCGATTGTTGAGATTGTTTACAAAAATTATGGCGGCTAGATTAAATAAAACAATTAATCTTAATAAGAGACAAAAAGGTTTTATGACCGGCGTTGCTGGGTGTGAGGAAAATATTAAAATTTTAGAGAATATCGTAAGAGGAGCTAAGAAGAAGGAGGACTTAGCGGTGGTCTTTGTAGACCTGGCTACGGCCTTCGACACCGTTGGTCATAAACTAATTTTAACAGCCCTTAGGAGGCTCCATTTACCGTTTTTATTTATTAAATTAATAACTAGTTTATATGAGAACAATGTAACGTAGATTGAGGGTTTTAAATGTAAGACGGAAAAAATTAGTATTTTGAGGTGTTAAGCAAGGTGATGGCGCTATCACCCATTTTGTTTAATATAGTGATGGATCCTCTCATTGCTACTATCGAAGATAGAAAAAAAGGGATATTCTTAGGAGTAGATGGTAGGAATTGTCACTGCGCTACATTAGCTTTCGCAGATGACATTGCGTTAGTCAGCGATTCATATGAGGGGATGAAGTATAATTTAAAATTGGTAGAGAAATGCTGCGTGAATACGGGAATGGAGATTAACGTTAGGAAGACTAAAGGGTTTTATTTTACCGTCAAAAACAAAACAATTATTTTTAATGATAAAGACAATTGGAAATTTAACGAGGGATCTATTCAATTTATTGAACCGGGTCGGACAGACAAGTACTTAGGGGCAAAGATAGACCCGTGGGTTGGTATAGCCCAAGCGGACTGGGAGGTTAAATTAGAAGGCTGGATAAATAACTTAAAAATATCACCCCTAAAACCAACACAGAAATTAGAAATTTTAAAAACATATTTTATTCCCAGATTATACTATTATCTAATTTTATCAGAATCCTCTGTGAATTATCTAAACAAATTGGATAATATAATTAAAAATGCGATCAAGGAAATACTACATCTTCCGCAATCCATCACGGATGGCATTTTATATGCCAAATATCGTGATGGAGGCTTGGCAGTAACCAGGTTGGCTACCTTTATTCCAATATCGATCATGAGGAAATATGGGGCTCTCCATAAATCCCCGGGCGAAATTGTGCATGCCTCATTTCAGTTCGAGGGTGAAAGTATTACGGAGAGAATGAAGAAATTAAGTAAATTAAAGTCTTTGGAATTGGTATGGAATCCAAATATCAATAGGCAATTGGCAGAAATTAATACTATCAACGAAGAAAGTGATGAGGAAATTGATGAATTCAGCAACACTAACTATGCGAATTGGAGATCCACAGAAATTGATAAATGGATGGCTCTCCCCTGCCAGGGAGCAGGTGTTCACTACTTCAAAAACGATAGTATATCGAATAATTGGCTTAAAAAGATTCAATTTATGAAAACCTCAAAAGTAATTAACTCGATTTTACTAAGGACCAATCTGTTTCCGACAAGGGCATCCTTGTCGTATGGAAGACCATTTATCAAGGCCTGCAGAAGATGTAATGTAACCTCGGAAACTCTGGCACACATCTCTGGATGGTGCCCCTTTGTTAAGAACATGCGTATTAAAAGGCCTAATAGAGTGGCAGAGGAGCTTACTAAATTCGTTAGGAAGAACGGGTGGACAATTTTTGTCGAACCTAGAATCAAGGATACTGAAGAGAAACTATGGATCCCTGACTTAATATTTAAAAAGGATCATCGAATCATAGTAGCGGATGTAACGATTAGGTCAGACCTTCAAATCAACTCCTTAGAAGCAGCTTGGGAGGAGAAAGTAAACAAATATAAACATCTAAAGGAAGAGCTTATGGACCTTACAGGAAGAGGAAACCTATCCTTCCATGGTTTCGTGTTGGGCTCCCGAGGGAAATGGTTGGAGAAGAATGGAGAGCTTATGAAAGACCTCAGGATTTTGAAGTTTAAATCTTTCGCCCAGAATATCACGAACCAGGTTTTATCATTAACCCTTGAGCTGCTGAGAATTTTTATGGACTCTTAATTTCCTCCAGACGACATAATTTAATAACTTTTTAGATATCCTTTTATTGATTTTTAGATAGTTTTAACTATTTTAATTAATTTTAGAGGTTTTAGATTTTAGAATTTTAGTAAATAAAGTTTGTGTTTTAATCTCACGTTTAAATGGTGGTGGGTAATACTGGTGATAAAATTAAAATTCCACACTCAACACAGCAGGTGATGAGTGGTAAACTATATTGAAAGGTTGAATAACCCAGCTCATCCCTACCCTTGATGAATTCTGTCTTTCCATCATTTTTATTGTACCGTTCCCTTAAGATCATCTGGCTGTGGTTTCGCTGGATAGGGGTTTTTAATGTGTCGATGAGCGACAGAAACTCAACGGACACAATCCATCATGCATGGGGAGTGCAACTAAATAGCCAAATGTGAGAGAAGAAAGATTTTAAAAAAGACACGAGGAGCAATTTTTAAATCCAGATTTATTCAGTCCAAAAAGCAATGTCTTTTAACTGGGCCTGCCTTAGTCCCCAGTTATTCCTTTGTTCTGGCTCCGACTGGTTTTCTCCAAATACCTGCCATTCCATATGCTACAACTTGTATTGCAGTTGTATCACTCTAGTGACTCTTACTGTACCATCCTCCTTATTTTCTGTCACACAACATGAAGATCCAGCTTTTTTGAGAGTGAGACTGTTCATCATTTCCTAATAGGCTCTGGACTATGGGTCATGTACAGCAGACAGCTCAAGGTGCTGCAGCAGTAACTCCAACGCTGCCTGTGCAAGATCCTGTCTCCCCGCTGGGAAGAGAGATGCACCAACACCAGCATCCTCAGCCAGGCCAAAATCCTCAGCATCAAGGCACTCAGCAAGCAGGAATCCCTCCCCCACCCTCCAGCTGCAGCAGAGGCGTCCGCAGCCGCCCCGGGGAACTTACCTACGGTGGCGAGCCTCATGGCAATCATCTCCAAACTGGGTGCGAAGAGCGACGCTTTTAATTGAAGAATCCCGAAGTCGATGGGACTCGCTCTCGGCCGCGTTGCAAAAGCACGACCGAGACATTAAGGAAATCGAGTGTCGAGTTGGAAGGGTGGAGCTAAAGGCCGCGACCTCCGAACCTACAGCGCAATCGGCCGTGGATCGGGTCCGGACTCTCGAACAGCGAGTCTGGACCTTAGAGAACCACATTGATGACCTTGAGAATCGAGGTCGTCCAAAAAATATTCGTTTGCTGGGCCTTCCCGAACGGGAAGAGGAAGGCCAGCTTACAGCAATCCTGGAGCAGTGGCTGCCACAGCTTTTAAATCTGGAGGCTGGATCAGGTAAGGGTGGAATGGGCCTACCGGGTTGCAATATTTGGGCCCAGCTCGAACCAGCGCCCCCGCCCAGTCCTGATCCAGCTGCCGAGCTATAGGGAGAGGCAGATACTCGTTGAAGCCTCTAGAAATCTTGGAAAAGTTCCCCAAGCCATGATCTATAAAGGTTCCAAGATCATGTTATTCCAGGACTTTTCCCTAGCTCTGGTCCGAAAGAGGAAGGCATTCGATGAGGCGAAGAAGCGTTTAAGGGACTTAAATGTTCAGTACTCCTTACGATATCCAGCGATGCTACGCTTTAACCATGAAGGATCCGTGTATAACTTGGATCGCCAGAAAAGGCTAAGGAATTTTTGGACTCTTTTAGATAAATTGTAAGAGATAATTGATGTTGGTTTGCCTTTCCCCCCCACTCCGGTTTATATCCCCTCCCTTTAGTTTTACCTTACTGTTTAATATTATTTTGGGGGCATGGGGAGAGGGATTTACTTATTTGTTCTTTCCTTAACTATTTCTTCCCCCCCCACCCGGTATTTTTAAAACTTATTTTATATATATAGGCCGAGGGGTCTAGTTAATGTTGGTGGGGGGAGGTGGTTACCTTATTCTATTTTACCTCTGTCTCTAGGAGCGGGGTTATTTTCCCTTGTTATTTTGTATTATTATATTTAATTATTACTTGTTGAGGTTGTAATTTTATAGTTATATATGTTTATACATGGTATTAGCAATACCAGATATATCCAGGTGGGGGGGTGGTTGCCACTTTTAAACTCTGGAGATCCAGGGGTATCTCATGTTTAGGGGACCTATTTTAAAGATGGGGTCCTGATGTCTTTTGAACAGCTGTGTCAGAAATTTGGATTACCTAATGGAGACCTCTTTTGATACTTCCAAATTCAAGATTATATACAGAGGAAGACTACGTTATTAGATAGTCTTTATAAATCAGATAGAGAATGTAGAGTACTACGACCAATGGGGGTATTTTCCGTCAGTACTATTTATCATTTACTACATGATGAAGTATCGGGAGATATGGACAATCTGCTTAAAACATGGGATCAGGATTTGGGACTAGAAATCTGTATAGAAATGTGGAATGACATTTGGGAAAACGCCAGAAGAATCACCATCTGCAATAGAACTCAGGCTATCCAGCTGAAGATACTTCATAGGGCCCATATAGCACCAGATCAATCGGCAAAATTTAAGGCAGGAGCATCTCCAATGTGTCCCAAATGTAAAATAGAGGTGGGCACTCTTGTACATTGTCTATGGACCTGTCATAAGATCCGTAGATACTGGACTAAAGTAGCAAGTACCCTGACAGAAATTAGAGTAGACCCTATATCTCTCCTTTTGGGCTTTTCGAACTTTTCCTCCCTGGATATGCACGGGAAGAGACTATTTTCTATTCTTTCTGTGCAAGGAAAAATATTTTGGTGAACTGGGTGGCTGAGGGCCCCCCCTGGACTTTCAAATTGGCACAGATTAATTATGGAATGTATTCCCCCTGACTTCCTTACAAATATGGTGCACCGAATGACCGAATTATTTTATAAACTATGGCAGCCCTTCTTGAATTATATAAATACTGATATTTCAGCTATCCTAACAAGGGCTTTTATTTAATTGAGATTGCGAACCTGGCTGGTCCGGGGCCGCTTGGGAGAGGAATCCCTCACGAATATGGGTTTTATTACATTTGATGTTAACACATTCTGAGCATGTATCTCACTACCCAATTTCTGTGTTATCCGTTAGTGTTTTTTTCTTTCTCTTATTTGAATAATGTAAGAGACTTAATTATGCACTCTGCTTAGTTGTAGGTTAGATTAGTAGTTAGTTGAGTTTTGTTTTTTTTTTGCTCGGTATTTTTCTTTTGTTAAATTTTGGTTATTTATTTGAGATTTAATTGTATATCAATGTTTGTACTTGAGATTTTTGTTTATTTTTGTAAACTTGTAAAAATGTTAAATTTCCAATAAAAATAATTATTATAAAAAGGGATTGGGATTGTATTATAGACCCCCAAATAATCAGAGGGAAATTGAGAAACAAACTTGTAAGGAGATCTCAGCTATCTGTAAGAATAATAGGGTAGTTATGGTAGGGGATTTTAACTTTCCAAACATCGACTGGGACTGCCATTGTGTTAAAGGTTCAGATGGAGAGGAATTTCTTAAGTGTGTACAAGACAATTTTCTGATTCAGTATGTGGATGTACCTACTAGAGAAGGTGCAAAACTTGACCTACTCTTGGGAAATAAGGCAGGGCAGGTGACTGAGGTGTCAGTGGGGGAGCACTTTGGGGCCAGTGACCATAATTCTATTCGTTTTAAAATAGTGATGGAAAAGGATAGACCAGATCTAAAAGTTGAAGTTCTCTGAAGGAGAAAGGCCAATTTTGATGGTATTAGGCAAAACTTTCGAAAGCTGATTGGGGGCAAATGTTCACAGGTAAAGGGACGGCTGGAAAATGGGAAGCCTTCAGAAATGAGATAACAAGAATCCAGAGAAAGTATATTCCTGTCAGTGTGAAAGGGAAGGTTGGTAGGTATAGGGAATGCTGGATGACTAAAGAAATTGAGGGTTTGGTTAAGAAAAAGAAGGAAGCATATGTCACGTATAGACAGGATAGATCGAGTGAATCCTTAGAGTATAAAGAAAGTAGGGAGTATACTTAAGAGGGAAATCAGGAGGGCAAAACGGGGACATGAGATAGCTTTGGCAAATAGAATCAAGGAGAATCCAAAGGGTTTTTACAAATATATTAAGGACAAAAGGGTAACTAGGGAAAGAACAGGGCCCCTCAAAGATCAGCAAGGCGGCCTTTGTGTGGAGCCACAGAAAATGGGGGAGACACTAAATGAATATTTTGCATTAAGTATTTACTGTGGAAAAGGAGATGGAAGATATAGACTGTAGGGAAATAGATGGTGACATCTTGCAAAATGTCCAGATTACAGAGGAGGAAGTGCTGGAGGTCTTGAAACGGTTAAAGGTGGATAAATCCCCAGGACCTGATCAGGTGTACCCGAGAACTCTGTGGGAAGCTAGAGAAGTGATTACTGGGCCTCTTGCTGAGATATTTGTATCATCGATAGTCGCAGGTGAGGTGCCGGAAGACTGGAGGTTGGCAAGTGTGGTGCCACTGTTTAAGAAGGGTGGTAAGGACAAGCCAGGGAACCAAAGACTGGTGAACCTGACCTCGGTGGTGGGCAATTTGTTGGAGGGAATCCTGAGGGACAGGATGTACATGTATTTGGAAAGGCAAGGACTGATTCAGGATAGTCAACGTGGCTTTGTGCATAGGAAATCATGTCTCACAAACTTGATTGAGTTTTTTGAAGAAGTAACAAAGAAGATTGATGAGGGCAGAGTAGTAGATGTGATCTATATGGGCTTCAGTAAGGCATTCGACAAGGTTCCCGTGGGAGTCTGATTAGCTAGGTTAGATCTCACGGAATACAAGGAGAACTCGCCATTTGGATACAAAACTGACTCAAAGGTAGAAGACAGAGGGTGGTGGTGGTGCGTTGTTTTTGAGACTGGAGGCCTGTGACCAGTGGAGTGCCACAAGGATCGGTGCTGGGTCCTCTACTTTTTGTCATTTACATAAGTGATTTGGATGCGAGCGTAAGAGGTACAGTTAGTAAGTTTGCAGATGACACCAAAAGTGGACAATGAAGAGGGTTACCTCAGATTACAACAGGATCTGGGCCAATGGGCTGAGAAGTGGCAGATGGAGTTTAATTCAGATAAATGCGAGGTGCTGCATTTTAGGAAAGCACATCTTAGCAGGATTTATACACTTAATGGTAAGGTCCTAGGGAGTGTTGCTGAACAAAGAGACTTTGGAGTGCAAGTTCATAGCTCCTTGAAAGTGGGGTCACAGGTAGATCGGATCGTGAAGAAGGCGTTTGGTATGCTTTCCTTTATTTGTCAGAGTACTGAGTACAGGAGTTGGGAGGTCATGTTGTGACTGTACAGGACATTGGTTAGGCCACTGTTGGAATATTGCATGCAATTCTGGTCTCCTTCCTATCGGAAAGATGTTGTGAAACTTGGAAGGGTTCAGAAAAGATTTACAAGGATGTTGCCAGGGTTGGAGGATCTGAGCTACACGGAGAGGCTGAACAGGCTGGGGCTGTTTTCCCTGGAGCGTCGGAGGCTGAGAGGTGACCTTGTAGAGGTATACAAAATTATGAGGGGCATGGATAGGGTAAATAGACAAAGTCTTTTCCCTGGGGTCGGGGAGTCCAGAACTAGAGGGCATAGGTTTAGGGTGAGAGGGGAAAGATATAAAAGAGACCTAAGGGGCAACTTTTTCACACAGAGGGTGGTACATGTATGGAATGAGCTGCCAGAGGAGGCTGGTACAATTGCAACATTTAAGAGGCATTTGGATGGGTATACGAATAGGAAGGGTTTGGAGGGATATGGGCCAGGTGCTGACAGGTGGAACTAGATTGGGTTGGGATATCTGGTCGACATGCACGGGTTGGATCGAAGGGTCTGTTTCTATGCTGTACATTTCTGTCTCTATCTCATTCTCTGATGTAAGCGTTGCCAGTCTTTGGGGGCGAAGAGTGATAGAATTGACTGGTGTGGATCAGATTAGCGCCAACAGCATGGGCTTTGGTAGGTTGGACATGGGACTTGCACCTCCCTATGGGCGAGGCTATAGCGCTTAGCAAAGAACCCAAGAAGAATAAGCAAACTAGTGGCAAACAAAATATGACTTTTTGCTTTGCTGAAATGTAGTGCATCACATGTGCGTGTTCAGATTCATTTACCAGTGTGAAAACCTGATCCCTTCCTGCCCTTTGCCACTCTGGAGAGTTCTCCTTTACCCTGTCTGTCTAATATCTTTTCCAGACGTTGTCATCCATTCTCCTCCTCAGATGGTCTTGCTCGCCTTTGGCACAATATATGTCCCATTAATGATTCAAGAATGACCAAAAGAGGGCAGCATTTGATAAACCTTCAATTCCAGGCATGTCCTTGTGTTGGCTGCCCACAGAATCATACAGCACTGAAACAGACCCTTCAGTCCATGCTGACCAGGTCCCACTGATCTAGTCCCACTTGCCTGCATTTGGCCCATATCCCTCCAAACCTTTCCTATTTGTGTAATTATCCAAATGTCTCTTAAATGTTGTATCCACTACTTCCTTTGGAAGTTCATTCCACACACAAAGAACTCTTAAAAAACAGTTGCCCCTCATTTCCTTTTTAAATCTTTCTCCTACTCACCTTGAAAATATGACCCCAAATCTTAAAATTATTCAGCTTAAGGAAAACATGTTTCTTATTCACCATATCTAAGCCCTGCCTGATTTTATTAAACTCCTGTAAGGTCACCCCCTCAAACCTCCTACACTCCAGTGAAAACAAAATCCCAGTCTATTTGTATATCTCAGACCTTCTATTCCTGGTAACATTCTGGTAATCTGTTTTGAACCCTCTCCAGCTTACTATAGCAAGACCAACAGAACTGCACACACTACTCCAGAAGGGGTTGCTCCCATCAATGTCATCCCATCTCCTGTCCTCCAAGGCATAAGCAATGGAGGCAAGCATACTAAACATAGCCTGTCTATCTGAGACATCCCTTCTCCACTGCCCACTGGGGTGCTGTCTATGATTAATGCCAGGCAGCCAGTTGGGCCAATCTACTCCTCTTAACCTCCCCTACCCAGAACATTGACTTCGGCCAACTACTTATTGGGCAGCTCAAGGTCATGCACCATGACCATTGGAAAGGTACGAGAGTCCATGGAGACTTTAAAGCAGAGGCCCCTTGTGTAAACACTGGTCATCAAACATCCTTCTATTCCATTCTAATCCCACTTTCCTGGATGGAAGCTTCACTCACTGCACTGGGGCACCCCTCCAGAACCAGGAAAACATCTCATAGGAGCACAGGACTAATAACGAAGCAGGCAGAGGCAAAAGAAGGCTAGCACAGGGGTGATCAGTAACTGATGGATGGCAATTCAGTTGAGATACTTGATTAATTTATTTTTGGAGCAGGATTTGATGTTGGCATTCACCCTTACACTCACTGACAGCCATGATCTGTGAGGTTTTGACTAGCAAATCCAAATCGGCATTCAGGAAAGGCATCATTACTCAGAGGGTGGTGAAGGGGTTGCAGTGAGCGATTCCAGGATGGTTACAGTGCAGACAATTCAGCCCATCATGTTTGCGACAGCTCCGTATGAGAGAAATTCACTCAGTGCCACTCTGCTACCTCCTCCCCATAGCCCTGCCCACTCTTCCTGTTCAAATCATGATCCAAATCTCTCTGGGTAGCCTTAATCAAACCTGTCACTTCCCCCTCCCCCCGTGCTCTCAGGTGGCACATTCCAGACCACGCGCTGCCAGAGAAGATTTGCCCCTCTGTCGGTGTTGCCTTCCAATCATCTTAAATCTGTGCTCTCGTTCCATGAATGGGAACAGTTTGTCCCTTTCCACTCTGTTCAGACCCCTCGTGATTTTGAACACCTCAAGCACCTCTCTTTTTGACCTTCTTCAAAGGAGGACGGTCTTAAATCTGCCCCCTCCCCTAACCCACCCCACCGATCCATCTGGTTGAGAATCATGAGGGAGAAAAGGAAAATTATGCTGATAGAGGGAAATGAGGGGGTAGGAGGAGATCTGTTTGAGGCATGAACACCACTTGGGATGAATCTGTGCTCTAAAATACTGTTATGTAAGGTCCTTGAGATTGCGCTGAGATTGGTGGTAGTAATGGCAAGGTAATAGAGGTTTATGGAGGCGTAGGTGTGTGAAAAATGGCTGCGATGGTTCAAGGCCACTTTCTGAAGGAGTTCAGGCAGGAGTGAGTGCTCCTGATGGCCAACATTAAAGGTGTGGTCCAGTCTCCTTCCTACAATGGTAAGGCATTGCCTTTGTCACCTTGAAGAAACCCAGGGCAGAACAGTTAAAAACAGAACATAGAACATTCCAGCGCAGTACAGGCCCTTCGGCCCTCGATGTTGCGCCAAACTGTGAAACCAATCTGAAGCCCATCTAACCTACACTGTTCCATTATCATCCATATGTTTATCCATTTAAATGCCCTTAAAGTTGGCGAGTCTACTACAGTTCCACTCTCTTACTACTCTCTGAGTAAAGAAACTACCTCTGACATCTGTCCTATAGCTATCGCCCCTCAAGTTAAAGCTATGTCCCCTAGTGCTAGCCATCACCATCTGAGGAAAAAGGCTATCACTGTCCACCCTATCTAATCATCTTATATGTCTGTATTAAGTCATCTCCCAACCTTCTTCTGTCTAACGAAAACAGCCTCAAGTCCCTTAGCCTTTCCTTATAAGACCTTCCCTCCAAAGCAGGCAGCATCCTGGTAGATCTCTTCTGCAACCTTTCCAAAGCTTCGACATCCTTCTTACAAAGCAGCGACCAGAACTGTACACAGAACTCCAAGTGCAGCCACACCAGAGTTTTGTCCAGAGGTGATTTTGAAAGGCCCGGGCAGTGTTGTTCAGTGCCCTGTGAGTTGTGACTGCAGCAGTTGGGATAGCTCAATGATCTTCTCCATCGCAGATACTGATCCTCTGTTGAGGTGTGAGAAGGGGGTCATAGAGCCGTACAGCATACAAACAGGCCCTTCGGCCCACCACGTCCATGCCACACTGAGCTACACTAATCCCATTTAACTGCATAAACGGTCCAGAGCCTCGCGTGCTCTGGCATTTTTAGCCCTACTTCAGATGCTTCTTAAATGTTGCAAGGTTACCTGCCTCTACCGCCCTCTTGGGGAAGACGTTCCGGAACAAAAAACAAATTGCTGGCAAAACAGAACCGGTCTGGCAACACCTGTGGGAAGAAAGCAGAGTTAACATTCGGAGTCCGGTGACTCTTCATCGGATATGTGTCGGATATGAGGGAGAAATGGTATATATCCTGAAGATGAAGTTGAGGAGAGGGGAGATTAGCAGATAAGTGAAGATGGAGACCCAGGGGAGAGAGAGATGAAACAAGGAGATTATGGATAGCAGGCCCAGGGCAGTGGTAATAAGAGTTGGAGAGAATGAGGGGGTAGGCTGTACTAAAAGCTGAGACTAGATTAGAGTGGTGCTGGCAAAGCACAGCAGGTCAGGCAGCATCCGAGGAGCGGGAAAATCGACGTTTCGGGCAAAAGCCCTTCATCAGGAATAGAGGCAGGGTGCCTGCAGAGTGGAGAGATAAATGAGAGGGGTGTGGGGATGGGGAGAAAGTAGAATAGAGTACAATAGGTGAGTGGGGTTGGGGATGGAGGTGATAGGTCAGAGAGAGGAGGGTGGGGGAAGGTAGCAAAGAGTACAATGGGTGAAGGGGGGTGGGGATGAAGGTGATAGGTCAGAGAGGAGGGTGGAGTGGATAGGTGGAAAGGAAGATCAGCAGGTAGGACAGGTCATGAGGGCAGCACTGAGCTGGAAGGTTGGAGGCTGGGGTGAGGTAGGGGAAGGGGAAATGAGGAAACTGGTGAAATCTGCATTGATGCCATGGGGTTGAAGCGTTCCAAGGTGGAGGATGAGGCGTTCTTCCTCTAGGCGTTGGGTGGTGAGGGAGCGGCGGTGGAGGAGGCCCAGGACCTGCATTAAAAGCAACCCATGTAATGTGATAATAGCCAGAAGAGTAGGTGAGAATGGGTGATTGTGCTAAAAGAAACCTATGTCATAAACAGGGTGTGGAGTGGGTAAAAAAAATCATTGAAGGATGGAATCGGGCTCTAAAATTGACCCAAAGCAGAAATTGCTGGAAAAGCTCAGCAGGTCTGGCAGCATCTGTGAAGAGAAGTCAGAGTTAACGTTTCTGGTCCGATGATCCTTCCTTAGAAGGGTTCTGGGTCACTGAGGGCCACCCTTCTAGGAAGGATTATGGCACCCAAAACGTTAACGCTGATTTCTCTTCACAGGTGCTGCCAGACCTGCTGAGCTTTTCCAGCCATTTCTGTTTTTGTTTCTGATTTTCAGCATCCACAGCTCTTTATGCTTTTATCTCAAAGTATTGAACTTGATGTTTATTCCTAGAGACGGTCAGCTCCCCCAGCAGAAAATGAGATGTTTGTGCTGAGGTTTGCTGGAATACTGCAGGAACACAGAGGTGTGTGGATGTGCCAGGCAACTGCAACCTAGGGGTCATTCTTGCGGGCAGAGTGTAAATCTTAGCGGTCACTCACTCTGTGTTTTGTCTCCCCTCAGTATAGGGGAGACCACATTGTGAGCAGCGAATGCAGTAGACTGGATTGGGTGAAATGCAGGCAAAGTGCTGCTTCATTTGGAAGGTGTTTTGGAGCCTTGGATGGTGAGCTGGTACCTTGGAAGAGGTAGATGCGGTAACGTTGCACCTTTCGTGATTGCACGGGAGGGTGCGTGAGGTTGAGGGGAAGTGTTCGGAATGGAGGAGGAATAGACTGGAGCGTCCCGGAGGGAATGGTCCCTGCGGAATGCTGACAAGGGAGGGGATTGGAATGCGCGTCTGGTCTTGGCGTCCTGTTGGAGGTGACAGAAGTGGCGGCTTGGATGCGGAGGCTGGTGGAATGGCACATAAGGACCGGGGAACACGATCATTGTTATGGGAGGGATGGGAAGTGGTGAGGGCTGAAGTTTGGGAGATGGGTCAACATGGCTGCGTGTCCTGTAACAGGAACAGGGAATCTTCGGTTGAGTAAAAAAGTGGACATTTCTGAGACCCCCCCCCCCCGTTGCAGAAGATGGCACTGTCAGAACAGATGTGACAGAGGCGGAGAAACCGGGAGAATGGGATAGAATCCTTCCAGGACATGGTGTGAGGATGTATAGTCAAGGTAGCTGTGGGAGTCGGTGGATTTGTGGTGGATATTGGTGGCTAGCCAGAAATTAAAACAGATGTCAAGGAAGGGAAAGGAGATGGACCAGATGGTGAGGACAGAGTGAAAATTGGAAGCTAAATTGCTAAATTTCTCCCCTTCAGAATGAGAGGGAAGCAGCACCAGTGATGTCATATATCTCCCAGCATCTGGCTGCAAAACAGTTTTCTCATATCTCCTCTACACCACTCGTTTCTCACCTTAAACCTACACCGTCTGACATTAGCCACGTCTCGTGATCAACTCTGTCTATGACTCTCATAATTTTGTGTACCTCAATCAGATTCCCCCATCAGCTTCAAGGAAAACAAATCCAGCCTATCCGGTCTCTCCTCATAACGGAAACTTTTCATCCTCGGGAACATCCTGGTGAATTTCCTCTACACGCTCTCCAGGGCAATCAACTCTTTCTAGTAGTGTGGCGACCAGAACTGCACACAAGATTCCACCTGTGGCCTAACCAATGTTGTATAAGGTTGTAACAAGACTTCTTTGCTTCTTTATTCTCCATTCTGAATGCCTTCTTCACCTGTCTACCTGCTCTCACACCTGTTCGGGGATCTATGGACTTATACTCTCAGTACTCCTTGGGAATCTGCCATTCGGTGAGTAAATCCTTCCCTTAGACCTCACAAAATGCGTCACTTCACATTTCGAGATTAAGTTCCATCTGCCATTGCTCTGTCCAGCTGATCAATATCAGACTGTAACCCGAAACCATCCTCCTCACTATCAACACCTTAATTTTTGTGTCATTTGCAGATTTACTCATTATACCTTCTATCCAAGCCATAAATGTACATAACAAAGGTCCCAGCACTGATCCCTGTGGCACACTAAAGATTACAGACTTCTAATTACAAAAACAAATCTGCACAATCACCTTTTGCTTCCTATTTGTAAGTCAATTTTGGATCCAGTTTGCCAACTTGCTTTGGATCCCATGGCCTCTTACCTTTTAGACAAACTTTCCAATATGGAACCTTGTCAAAGGCCTTACTGAAGTCCATGTGCACCACATCAACTACATTACCCTTATCAACATGTTTTTCGAAAAACTCAAATTAGACAGGATCTCCATGTAACAAATCCTTGCTGACTTGCCCCAATCAATCCCTGCATTTACAAGTATTGATTAATCCTGTCCTTCAGATTTTTTTCCAATAATTTCCCTACCACTGAGGTCAAACCAGTCTGTCATCACCTGGCCTATCCCTGCTGCCCTCCTTAAACAAAGGAACCACATTAGCTGTCTTCCAGTCACATGGGATGCATCTCCTCAGGCCCTGGGGATTAATGCACCTTTATGCCTGCTAAAACCTCTTCCTTATTAAACTTTAACATGCTCTAGAATCCCACCATCCCAAATGACATTCCCAGCTACAATGTGAATACAGATGAGAAATAAGGCCTCACCCATGTCCACTGGCTCCACACACAGGATGCCCCTTTGGTTTCTCATAGGTCCCATTCTTTCCTTAGTAATCCTCTTAATATACTTACAAAAAGCCTGGGGATTTTCTTTGAACAAAGAACAAAGAAAATTTACAGCCCGGGAACAGGCCCTTTGGCCTTCCAGGTCTGAGCCGATCCAAATCCACTGTCTAAACCTGTCGCCCAATTCCTAAGCATCTGTATCCCTCTGCTCCCCACCGACTCATGCATTTGTGCAGACTCATCTTAAATGAATCTACTGTGCCTGCCACTATCACCTCTGCTGGCAACGCGTTCCAGGCACCCACCACCCTCTTTGCTCCCATCTGGCCTTGTAATTTCTGTTTTTAAATAACCTCCTATACTCTCCATACTTTTGAAGGGGCTCGTCTGTTTGTTTTGAGCTATCCCCTACATATGCTCCCTTCGTTTTCTTTATCAAACCCTCAATATCCCTTGCCACCACCGTTGTAGGCCGGATCTCAAACAATGACGAGACAGAACGTGGGAAAGAGATAAAGCGCTTTTGGTGGCCTGTTGTAAAGATAACAATCTCTCCCTCAACGTCAGCAAAACGAAAGAGCTGGTCATTGATTTCAGGAAGAAAGGTGATGGGCCCATCCCTTTCTATATCAATAGTGCTGAGGTGGAGCTGGTCAAGAGGGATAACTTCCTCAGAGTGATGATCACCAACAGTCTATCCTGGGTGAAAGTCAGGCACCGCTCCAATGTTGACAGCAGTCTATCCTGGGTGAAAGTCAGGCACCGCTCCAATGTTGACAGCAGTCTATCCTGGTCTCCCCACATTGATGTGATGGCGAAAAATAAAGCACAACAATGCCTCTGCTTTCTCAGGGAGCTATGGAAATTTGGCATGTCTGTAAAAACGCCGACCGATTTTTATAGATGCACCACAGAAACCATTCTATCCCAATGCATCACTGCTCTGCCCAGGACCGTAAAAAACTACAGGGAGTTGTGAAAACAGCCCAGTCCATCACGCAAGCCAACCTTCCATCCACTGACTCGCTCCCTTGGGAA